>NW_006408552.1:3006931-3008428 GCF_000296735.1 Chrysochloris asiatica | reverse complement strand
CATAGGGTCACTATGAGTTGGTACCGACTCAGTGGCACCTAATAACAACAACAACTTGCAGTTTCCTCCCATGCTGAACCTTCTGCTTGGAGGGATCATCCAGCTGTTCCCTGACCTGTTTCCGCCTCTCCTCCAGGCTTGGCTCTTCAAACTCCCTCCAGGAGCCCAGTCACCATCCTCTATGCCCTGCCCTGCCCTGCTCTGGGCTAGACCTGCCTCCATTAAGGCCTTTCAGGTAGTGTGTGTGATTTGTTGGGTGTCTGCTCCTCCTCTGGGACTGTGCGCTCCTCCGGCCAGCTCATGCCCAGTGTGGTGAAGTGGACCAAATGAAGACTTGGTTGTGAATCCTGCCTTCCTCAGATGGTAGCCTCACAACTCCACAAAACTCAAAGAATGATTGCATACCTATTCTATTCTGTTAAATGTCTATTATGAATTAAATTATGCCTCCAAAAATTTATGCTCAAGTTCAGACCACTGCTTCCTGTAAACATGACCTTGTTGGGAAATTGCTGTTAAGTGCCATCAAGTGTAAGTGCAAGGGTCTAAGGGAGGTGCCAACCCTTCAATGGAGGTGCCTTGTCTTTGATGACCAAGAATGCTCAGTTTAGACAACATAGAGTTTCAAATGAGCAAAAGATTTTAAAATTTATTGAGAGGAAAAGATCTGGTCAGTGGAGACGATGAGGGCCCTTTGGCAACCTCTGGTTGTGTCCCTAAAGGATTCTGGGGCCGGGGAGGCAGGAAAGGTTCTCAGGACTATTTATGATTCTCTTTGGGTAAGGGGCAGGAAACTGGTGGGCTAGGCTAATGAAATGCACATGCAGTAAGAGTTCAGAAGGAAGTTGATTCAATCCAAACTGGAGTCAGCCGTGCAGGCCTCTGGGACACATTAGCAGGACATGTTATGGGGTGGTACACATGCATTCTGTCGCTGAACTGCGGTTCAAACCCCAGGCTGGCTTCGAGGTGCTTGACCACTCTCAGTGGGAGATCATGCAGTGGTCAGGGCTGGAGACACTGCTGTTTGTTTTGAGGGCTGATCCATTGCTGGTCACTCCTGGAAGACAATTCTAAGAAGGGTTATTAGGTCCATAGAACATTCTTTATCTCATTTGTTCCAGGACCTGGCTGTTTCACTATGCGCACCAGGCATGTCTTACACATCTTCACAATTGCTCAAGCGAAGGGGGTGGAGGGTGGGCGGGGTCTAGCCTTCAGCATCTCTTAAGAATTTGATGATGACATTTTAGTAAATGGCCCAGGTTTTCATGACTCTTTCTCTTCCCTGCCTCAGTCAGCTCTGACTCATAGCAACCCTGTATAGGATTTCCAAGGAGTGGCTGGTGGGTTTGATTCATGCAACTTGCTGTTAGCCGTCCAGTGCTTATCCTATAAAATCATTCCAGGAAGTAGGGTATTTGAAAATGTTTTCAGTTAAGCTAAACGTGAGGTTGGAGTCCTGGTGTAGCACTGTGGGATAATGCACTGGACAGC
>NW_006408552.1:2995545-3005569 GCF_000296735.1 Chrysochloris asiatica | reverse complement strand
GGATACCTCAGGTTCTTCACAATGGATACCTCAGGTTCTTCACAATGGATACCTCAGGTTCTTCACAAAGGAAACTTCAGGTTCTTCACAAAGGATGCCTCAGGTTCTTCACAAAGGATACCTCAGGTTCTTCACAAAGGATACCTCAGGTTCTTCACAAAGAAGACCTCAGGTTCTTCACAAAGGATACCTCAGGTTCTTCACAAAGCAGACCTCAGGTTCTTCACAAAGAAGACCTCAGGTTCTTCACAAAGCAGACATCAGGTTCTTCACAAAGCAGACATCAGGTTCTTCACAGAGCATACCTCAGGTTCTTCACAGAGCATACCTCAGATTCTTCACGAAGGATACCTCAGCTTCTTCACAGAGAAGACCTCAGATTCTTCACAAAGCAGACCTCAGGTTCTTCACAATGGATACCTCAGGTTCTTCACAAAGGAGATCTCAGGTTCTTCACAAAGGATACCTCAGGTTCTTCACAATAGATACCTCAGGTTCTTTACAAAGAATACTCATGAGACAAGTAAGAATCTTTCTCTAGAGTCTTCAGAAAGAGGATGGCCCCATCAGCACCTTGAATTGAGGCTACTAAACTCAAGAACTCTGTGTGAGAAAATACATTTCTGTTCTGTTGTTGTTGTTAAGTGCCATTGAGTCGGTTCCAACTCATAGCAACCCTGCATAGGGTTTCGAAGGAGCAGCTGGTGGGTTTGAACAGCTGACCTAGTGGTTCGAAGTCCAGTGCTGAGCCACACAATTAGTTACGATAGCCCTAGGAAACAAACAGCATCCCACTCATATTTTCCCTGTCAGTGCTATGATGTCCTGGTGGTAGAGATATTCAACCATTTCTTTTAAGTTTCTTTTGAGGATTATTAATAACATGGCTTGTCATTACCAATCCTCAAAAGACATGGATATGGAGTCCTGGTGTGGTGTAGGGTAAGCACTGGGCTGCAAGGTTGGTCGGTGGTTCAAACTCACCAGCCGCTCCTTGGAAACCCTTTACAAGGTCACTATGAGTTGGAACTGACTTGACGGTGCTTCACAACAACACCAAAATAATGTGTATAAGATCCCATTCATCTATATATAAGCCTCATGAGTTAGGGAACATAACTGTTTTGTTCATCACTGTTTACTTGCTGCCTGGCAACTAGGAGTGCACAAGAACAGCATTTGGAAAGAATGTGACTATCTAATGGTGTAGGCATGGTTAAGAAGTACAGTTCTTCCAAACATGAATATCTAATGGTGGAGGTTAAGAAGTTTGGTTCTTTCAAACGTGACTATCTAATGGTGGAGGTTAAGAAGTCTGATTCTTCCTAACACTATAAAATTCTGCATCTGTGAAAAACAAGAACTCTCAACACACAAGTGTGGTCCCTGCGTAACACAAGCTGCTCTCAACTGCTAACTGAAAGACTGGTGATTCTATCCCATCCAACAGCACCATGGAAGAAAAGCCTGGCGATCTCTTTGATTAAGATTACAGTTGAGAAAATCTATGGAGTTCAGAGCTACTCTGAAAACATGAGGTAACCAGGAGTAGGAATTGACTTGATGGCAACAAGATAAGGCACACAAGCAAATGGCAACTTGGGTTGTTGCTGTTGTTAAGAGCTGTCGAGTCGGTTCCGACTCATAGCCATCTGTGTAGGATTTCCAAAAAGTAGCTGTTGGATTTGAACTTCTGACTTTGTGATTCATGGTCCAGGGCTGATCCAACAATGCCACACCAGGAGTCTGGTATTTGGGTTGTTGTTGTTAAGTGTTGTCGAGCTCGCTTCCCACTTCTTCTCTGGGTTCCCCATTTCTATTCATTCTTTTGTGTGCCCCTTCCTGCCTTCTGAGCTTTGGTTTTGGGCAAATGCTGCCCTTTTGGTGTTGTACCGTTAATTATTCTGAGAAGTATGTTCCTCGTGAGGATTATTGTACTTTATAGATTTGTCTGTTGTTTGACTGCAAGATGATCTGTGGAGATGGATTCTGTTCCAGATTTGAAGGGTGTCTAAGGACCACAGGCAAGGCTCTCGTGGACTTGTTTTCATTTTCTTCAGCTTCAGCCTGAACTTGCATATGAGCAATTGATGGTGTGTTGGCTGATGCTATGGAGCTTTTCCACTATCTCTTCCCACAGATGTAGTCAATTTGCTACCTGTGTATTCCATCTGGTGAAGTCCTGGTGTAGTGTCATCTTCATAGTTGTTGAAAAAATGTGTTTGCAATGAAGAAGTCATTGGTCTTGCAAAATTCTATCAAGCAATCTCCAGCATCGTTTCTATCATCAAGACCTTGTTTTCCAACTACTGAGTCTTCCTCTTTGTTTCCAACTTTTGCATGTCAATCACCAGTAATCATCAACGCATCTTGATTGTATGTTTGATCAATTTTAGACTGAAGAAATTGGTAGAATTCTTCCATGTCTTTGAAGTTGTCTTTGTTGGCCGGTGCATACATTTGAATAATAGTTGCATCGAATGGTCCTCCTTGTAGACATATGGCTATTACCCTATCAGAACCAGCATTGTACTTCAAGACAGATCTTGAAATGCTCTTTGTGGTGATGAATGTAACACCATTCCTCTTCAGTTTGTTGTTCTGAGCATAGTAAACCATATGATTATCTGATTCCGAATGACCAATATCACCAGTCCACGTAAGTTCACTCATGGCTAGGATGCCAATTGTTATGCATTCCATCTTATTTTTTATGATTTCCAGTTTTCCTAGATTCATACTTCACACATTCCGTGTTCTGATTATGAGTAAATGTTTACAGCTGTTTGTCCTCATTTTGAGTTTTGCTCCATCAGCAGATGAAGGTCCTGAAGGCTTTACTCCATTCGCATCATCATGCTCAACTCTACTTTGAGGAAACAGCTCTTCCCCAGTGGCATTTTGAGCACCTTCCTACCTGAGGGGCTCATCTTCAGGCACTATATCTGACAATATTCTGGTGCTCATCATATTTCAATAGTCAATATTCTGGTGCTGACATTGTTCCACCCCTATTCATAAGGTTTCCAGTGACTAAATATTCAGAAGTATTCTGTCTCTCCTTCTTCCTAGTCTGTCTTCATCTGGAAGCTCAGCTGAAACCTGTCCACCGTGGGTGACCCTGCTGGTATTTAAAATACTGGTGCCATAACTTTCAGCATCACTCAAGCCAGTACAGTCTGGCAAACTGACAGAGGAGTGATGGGGAGCACACAGTAGGTCATCATAAACTCCTGTTAGGGCTAGGGCAGCATTCTCTTGACTCTTTTATTCAATCAGAGCCACCAGATCATTCACCTGCCTCAACATCCTTCTGTGGCTTCCCTAGCCCAAAAGACATCTCTAACATTCTGATCCTCTCTGCCCACTTCCCCAACTTCCTAAACTGCCACCTGATCCTCCCACCTCCTGCCAGGACCTGAAGTTTCAGAAACAATGACTTCTGGATATCCCCCACAATCCTGACCAGTGATTTCCCGTTCCTACACCTCCATTCACAATTACCTCTGTCTGAACTCACTTCCCCTCTCATCTTCCCTTTACCCAGAAAATTCCTCTTGTCCCTTGATTGATGCCTCTTACTGTTCTCCCTCTTGGAATGTGTTTCTTGCCATCTCAAATCCAATTCTCCCTACCCTTCAATGAAACCTATTCTGATCTCTCCTGGTTGCAGGTTCCCTAGTAGGCTTGGAGTTCCCTAAGAGCAGGGCCAGCACAGAACTGGACACATGAGGTCACAGACAAAGGGGATCAGAAGTTCTGGGTGAGCAGTGTGAATACAAGTCATTTGATTCTGATGCAGTAGATTGGGTGGGCACTGAGATGCTGTGTTTCTAACAAGCTCTCAGGTGAACCCATTCTGCTGGACCAGAGATCACTTTTAGTAGCAAGGGCCTAACTCACTGGATTGGCTGGAGAAGGGAGAGGTGGGAGCTCAGGTGTGAGTGGGCCATCATCCCAGGGACATAAGTTGGCTGGGTGGTGCTACTTTGGGCTTCGTTGGTGTGCTTCTGCAGGTATCATGGAGCTGAGCTACGGCCTCTTCATTTGCTTTCTGCTCTGGGGCAGCACAGAGCTATGCTGCCCCCACCCCCTCTGGTTCCTTCAAGGTGGGGCCCATGGCCCTGTGTCATCTCTGCCATCTGTGCTGGTGGAGTGTCTGGAGGCCCAGCTCGTGGTCACTGTTAACAGAAATCTCTTTGGCACTGGGAAGCTTGTCAGATCTTCAGACCTTACGCTGGGCCCTGAACAGTGTGAGCCTCTGGCCTCTGAGGACACCGCCGACGTGGTCAGGTTTGAAGTTGGACTACATGAGTGTGGCAACCGTGTGCAGGTGAGGCTTGCGGGCGCCCTCCTTAGGCCTGGCTTGGGTGGGAGTTACGGAGGCAGCCGAAGACAGTGATGGAGTATGAGATGTAGTCATGGAGGTGGGACTAAAGTAGATCATTTCCCTTACGGTGGAGAAGGTAGAGCAGCTGGGAATACGGAAGAGGGTCTGCTAGCTGCCTGAATCAGGGAGGTGGGTGGGGTCCAGAGACAGCAGTATGCTCTGGGCACCCCTTCCCTGATTCCTCCTGAGGATTTATAACGCCCCTACCCCGACTCCGGAGGAAGAAGAGCTGGACCTACATAGAGGTGTGTATGGGTATGTGAGCAAAATAGGATACCAGGTACTTGGTTGGGGTTGTATGCACTTGTATTGGGATCTGGATACCAGAAAACCCAGAAATAACCATTGTAGAGAAAAATAACAGACTTTTGATCTGCCTCTTCATTCATGTTTAATGGCTTGAATTCAAAATGGGTCAGAGGAGGAAATTGGCTTGGTCACCTCTGTTGAAGACCTTAAAGATCTTCATCCAGCCCATGGGGTCATTCCAAGTAGAAAGGGTTCAACACGGGAGGTAGGTGCTGAAAGAGACCCCATACCAGGAGAACCAAGGACAAATCGCCTTCCTAAAGCAATAAGAAACTTACTCAGACCACACAGGGCTTTCCGGCAAGACAGTAAGGGGAACCCAGGGCCCTAGCTGTGTTTACTTGGGGCTGACTTCCTAGCCCTGTGGAGGGCCTGTCTTTCCTCCAATTATGGGGGCCCCAGTCTCCTGGACTCGGTAGATAAGGGGCAAGCTAAGCCCTCAAGCCAGAGCTCTGGTCTTATGGTCCTCAGACATGCCTTGAGGATTCATAGCCTTTGTTCTGGGGGGGGATGGGGTGGTGGTAGTGGTGAATTGGTGGTGGCTGAGGGCTGTAGATGTTGTTTGCACATCAGGATCACCTGAGGGAACTTCTAAAACTCCTGATATTTGGGCTACAATCTTATACCAGTTAAATTAGAAGCGGAGTGGAAGGCAGACATTAGGATGCTTGACCCCTATGTGATTTCAATAAGGAAAAGACCTTGACAATTCTTTCACTAGTGTGTGTGTGTGTGTGGGGAGGGGGGCGGTTTTAAGGAGCTCTGCTAGTGTAGTGGTTACAAGTTGGGCTGCTAACCTCAAGGTCAGCACTTTGAAACTACCAGTCTTTCCACAGGAGAAAGATGAGGCTTTCTGCTCTCATAAAGATTTACACCTCAGAAACCCTATACAGGGTTGCTATGAGTCGGAACCAACTCCATGGCTCACCATCACTATCAGCATGGGGTTCACCAATCTTGCTTGAAAAGGGTCACCTGGGGCCACGGCCAATTTCAAGGGCATTTGATCTATGGCTCAGCTTGGTTTAAGAAGCCCTAGTGTAATGTAGTGGGTTATGTGTTAGGCAACCTGCCGCAAAGTTGACAGTTTGAATCTACCAGGCTTTCTGCTCCTGTAAAAATATACAGCCTCAGAACCCTATTCAGGGCCACTGTGAGTCAGAACCAACACACATGGAACATCACCACCACCACAGGCTTGGTTTAATGTTCTGTTGTTGTCTTGAAATTCTTAATTCTTAAACAAGAAACTCCACATTTTCATTTTGCACTGGATTTCACAAATTGAGCAACTGGTTTTGTCTGGGGACATTGGTAGTAGAGATTCAGAACAGGCTCCCTTGAAAGGGTAGAGTTAATCAAGATAGGCAGCCACCTGGGTCCCAGGTGTAGCCTTCTTAGGGGTACAAATTGCCCAAGTAGCACCTGCCTTGGTCAATCACTATACCAGCTTCCCTCCTGGTGAAATGGGACTTTCTTGGTCCTAAGCATTTCCCCTGAAAGAAGGAACCTGATAGATATGTGATGAGGTGGGGGCAGGTAGCATGAGGAGGAAAGAACATATCCTAATGTCTAGCCATGGGTACTTCTTGGTGTCTGGAGTTCTGTCCACAGATACTGTGTGGGTGCCATCATTCAGAGGTAAAGGTCCTGAGGGGCACAATGGTGCCCTACCCAGGTTCTCATCCAAGCTAATAGAGCTGGGTTTGATTGCAGAGTCTGTGTTCTCCCCAGCCCCCAATGGACGGCCCTCCCCATTCCTGCCTGGTTCAGGTGTACCTTGAGTGCATGACCCTGGGAGAATTAACCCCTTCTTTCCTTCAGGTAACTGATGATGCCCTGGTATACAGTACCTTCCTGCTCCACAAGCCCCGCCCTGTGGCCAACCAGTCCATCCTGAGGACTAACCGTGCTGAGGTCCCCATCGAGTGCCACTACCCCAGGTCAGTGAAGGTCATGGCCTGTCACAACCCTGACCAGACTCAAAGTCCCCTTAGCACTGACTATGCCAGCCCACCATGTACCCTCAGCCTTGTGAGAGTGGGCCTTGCTGGATCTACTTTGATGCTATGAAATGCATTAGGGGTTTAGCTTAGTAAAAAGCCACAGAATCCTGAAGGGCACAGAGTAGGGACTGCTGCCTCAGAGCCCTGACCCCCCAAGCCTCCAGGATCAGTCAAGCTTCTGACTTCAGATGCTACCACGGGAGGGCTGATGGACCCAGAGTTCAATCCATTACAGCTGGAGGACAGAGTTTTGAGGTGCAAGGCTTAGCCTGTTAACTTGGTCACAGCTGGGGACTCCACAGTGGGGTAGAAATGATATACCTCCATGTGGGCCCAGCTGGGATGAGTCCGGGGCAACTGTTGCTCTTCTCCCAGGCAGGTCAATGTGAGCAGCTGGGCTGTGCTGCCCACCTGGGTGCCTTTCAGGACCACAGTGCTGTTCGAGGAGAAGCTGCCTTTCTCTTTGCGTCTGATGGAAGGTGAGCAGGAGGGCTGGGAGAGGTCTAGAAGGGAAAGCTCTAGGTGTTTTTAAGCCCTGTGGTGGTGCCATGGGTTAAGCATTGGACTGCTAGCCAAAAGGTATCCATGGGAGACAGATGAGACTGTCTACTTCTGTAAAAAGACTCACAGCCTCAGAGACCTTGTGGAGCAGTTCTGTAGGTTTGCTGTGAATCAAAATGGATTTCACGACAGTGCATTTGCTTTCCAGAGGACTGGAGCACTGAGAAGAGGACTCCTACCTTCCAGCTTGGAGACACAGCCCACCTTCAAGCAGAGGTCCACGTGGGCAATCATATGCCACTGCGACTGTTTGTGGACCACTGTGTGGCCACACCAACGCCAGGCAGGACTGCCTCCACTCATCACACCATCGTGGACTTCCACGGGTGAGGACTGGGCTCTGCCTTACAAAGGAAAGTTTATCACGGGCTCCTGGCAACCCCATAGTCACCCCACGCAGCCTCTAATGCTCCTGTGGTCCTCTTCCCAGCTGTCTCGTGGATGGTCTCTCAGACACGGCCTCAGGATTCAGGGCCCCCAGGCCCGGGTCAGACACTCTCCAATTCACCGTGGATGTGTTCCACTTTGCTAACGACTCCAGAAACACGGTAAAAGCTTTTTTCTTTTCTTTTTCTTTCCTTAAACCTGCAATAAGTCTGAACCTCCATGGGCAGTCTGATCAGGCCTAAAATTCTGCCACTCTTCACTAGCTCTCCTGTAAAAAAAACAAACTTGGTTGCTCTGTTCGTGTCCTAACTTTCCAAGTAGATAGTCATTGGCTTAAGTAAGGCCTTTGAGAAGGCAAGGACAACACGCAAGGTTTAAAACACCCCACAAAGGGTAGTGGGGGGCGTCAGGGGGCCTGCATGCAGGAATTTAGAACAACCTAACAGAATGGGAGCCCAAATAGGGCTGTTCTACAGCAGGCACGGACAACATCAGACCCAAGGGTAGTATGTTGTTGTTGTGATGTGCCGTGGAGTTGGTTCTGACTCATAGCGACCCTGCACAGGGTTTCTGAGGCTGTAAATCTTTACAGGAGCGGAAAGCCTCATCTTTTTCACATGGAACAGCTGGTAGTTTCAAACTGTTGACCCTGAGGTTAGCAGCCCTATTCGTAACCACTATGCTACCAGAGCTCCTTAAGGGCAGTATGTTGTTGTTGTTATGTGCCATGGAGTCGGTTCCAACTCATAGCGACCCTGCACAGGGTTTCCGAGGCTGTTAATCATTATGGGAGCAGAAAGCCTCATCTTTCTCCCGCGGAGCAGCTGATAGTTTCGAACTGCTGACCTTGTGGTTTGCAGCCCGATTCGTAAGCACTATGCTACCAGAGCTCCTTAAGGGCAGAATAAGGCCCTCGAAATCATTTGGTCTGGCCCTGCCAAGGCAACTGCAATTGCAGCCATCACATTGTTGTTAAATGCTGTTGAGTTGGTTTTGACTCATAGTGACCCTGTATAGGGTTTCCAAGGAGTGGCTGGTGAGCTTGAACCACCAACCTTGCAATTCAAACTGACCTTGCAGTCCAGCTCATTAACCCACAGCGCCACACCAGGACTCCAGCCATCACATTAGGGGTGAGATGAGTTAATTAAATGTTTGGCCAAGTATAACAGGCTAATTTTTAAGTTGATAATTTTGCATGACCTGCAAGTGACCTAAATTTTGGCAGAAAAAAGGTTCCCTACCCCTGGTTTAAGGTGTGGGTACCTCCCAAATGTTCTTCTTGCTGTTAAGTGCTATCAAGGTGGTTCTGACTCGCAGATATTCTGTGTAAGGTTTCCGAGCCTATGAGTCCCATCTTTCCCCTGTGGAATGGCTAATGAGTGTGAACCTTACCAGGGTTGCTATAGGAGTTGGAAGCAACTTGATGGCACTTAACAATTGTTTTCACTGAAAACTGAGCCATGGAGTAAGTCCAATCTTGGGCTTGAAGACTGACTAAGAGTCTTCATCTCTGGGACTGAAGAATAATATTTTAAAAGTATAGCTTCTTGAACTTGGTTAGTCTACACCAGTATTTCAGAAACGTGAGAGTGTGTGTGTAAGTATTGCCTTCAGAGCTTATGGAACACATGGCTGGCTCCGCTCCCAAGTTTCTGATTCAGTCTGAGAAAGTGTGTTGATAAAACAAGCACTCGGGGAGGGGACATTAGTGCTGCTGGTCTGGAGGCCACACTTTGGTGGTGTGGGCTTTCTAGTTTAGTGGTTCTCAAAGTGTGGAGGTTGACAGGGGTTGACAGGAAGGAAGCTAGATGAGGATTGCCCCTTAGGACTGAGGGAAGGAGCAACGGAACAGGCAGAGCTGACCTCCAGCCTCAAATGCTGGTGGAGTCTTACAGTGAAGCTCCAGGAGCTTTAATGTGAATTCCCTGAGATATGAGTGGGGTGTGAATTAAGAAGTGATTAAGTGAAGGTTTCCCAACTTTATACTTCTCACCTGGGAAGGTAAAAAAAAAAAAAACACTGATTCTATACACAAGCAGCGTTGATTCTTGAAAAAGCAATTTAAATGGTTTGGGCCTCACTCATATGATATTCCCTGTCCCCCTTATGGCTTTTGGGGTGAGTTCAAGTGTTACAAGTGTCTGGTTAAAACACCACATGGTATTACAATTATCCTCACATGAGCCACGCTCAAGGGTCAACTGTAATTCCATTTTTACTTCATTGCAATGGGGCCAGGCATCCCTTTAAAAAAAAAAAAATCTTAATGGAAGTTGGAAAGGAGTGTGTTTAATAACTTTCAGATAGCAGGATATCCACTGTTATTTTTTAAGTTTTTATTATGAATTGAGTGAAAATTTACAGGGCA
>NW_006408552.1:2992809-2994480 GCF_000296735.1 Chrysochloris asiatica | reverse complement strand
AGCACTAACCAGTAGACCAATGTGGTTGCAGCAAGTTTTACATGCCTGCTCAATGTCTTCCCTCTGAGTTTCAGTCTTAGAGGGGGGTTTGGATATCCATCTTTGGTAGTAGTGGTGGCTGAATGTATTCAAGTTGGTTCACCCAACTTTGATACTTCACTAAAACTAAACAAGTTGTTGTTGTTAGGTGCCTATGCACAACAGAACGAAACACTGCCCAATCCTGGGCCAACCTCACTACTGTTGCCACACTTGACCCCATTGATGTTGCCACTTTGCCAATCCATCTTTCTGGGGGTCTTCCTCTTTGTCTCTGATCCTCCACCTTACCAAACATGATATCCTTCTCCAGAAACTAGTCTCTCCTGACGATATGTCCAAAGTATGAGACGAAGTTTGGCCATCCTGGCCTCCAGAAAGCACTCTGGCTGTACTTCTTCCAGTACAGATCTGTTGGTTCTTTTGGCAGCCCATGGCACTTTCAATATTCTCCTCCAATACCATAACTCAAAAGCATCAATTCTTCTACGCTCTTCCTTATTCACTGTCCAGCTTTCATATGCATATGAGGTTATTGAAAATACCATGGCTTGGATCAGGCACACCTTAGTCCTCAACTAAACAAGTAGTAGTAACTGAAAGATCTGTCGTAATTTGAAAACTTGTTGTTGAATGTTCTATATTCTGCTGCACTAAAATCCAGTGGTCTCTCCTGCATATTGAATGGGTCTTATACTAATGCGTGATTTTTAATTTTTAATTTTTTTTAGTAACTGACTAGTTTAGAGTATGTAGATTTCCTAGTGTTCACGTCTTTGCAACAACTTCCCAACTTTTTTCATGAACAATCTGCAAACATAATCAGTTCAAAGGATTTTATAGCAAACACCTATGTACTTACTACTACATTTGACTATATTAATCCATCCATCAACAGTCTTATTTTGTTTTACTTAGAAATACACCAAAAGCTGTTAGGATCGCAGGTTTATAAACCACCGAATTAGAGGCTAGCATTGCTGGGCAGCAGTATGAGGTCAGTAGCATGGATTACTTGTTGCTGATGTTAAGTACCGTTGAGTCAGTTCCAACTCAGTGACCCTGTATAGGGTTTTCAAGTAGCAGCTGGTGGGTTTGAGCTGCCAACCTTGTGGTTAGCAGTCCAGGTTAGGGATAAAGAACAGATTTGGAGAAAAGGCCTCAGTCCCTAGATGAGTCTTTGTGTACTACAAGAGTAAAGGATTCTGACTGGGCTAGTAGCACATCAAGATTGACTTGAGAAATGGTCCAGTGGGTGGAGAGTGGGGAACAGCCATCACAGTGGGTTAAAACTGAGTTAGGTATGTGCAGCTCTAGGAATGGAGTGGGGCAGCTAAGACTGGGGGGCAGTGCTGATGATCTATGGGAGGTGGTCTGAGCTCTGGCAAAGGTCACCTCCCAACAGTAGATGGGTTGGTTTGACACACTGTGTCCCCAGCATCTGACAGAAGGAAACAACCTTAGCTACCAGGGAGCCATGCTGGAATCTGAAACTTCAGGTAGCAGCAGAAGAATGTATTGGGAGAAAACCCAAGATAAATGGGGTTCCTCCCAAGATAAAGAGCTCTGGTAGTACAGTGGTTGTGAATTGGGCTGCTAACCTCAAGGTGTGCAGTTCAAAACTACCTGCTG
>NW_006408552.1:2983077-2992190 GCF_000296735.1 Chrysochloris asiatica | reverse complement strand
TCAGCTCTTCAACACTTTGAAGCTAGCACGATAGGTTTGTAGAATACAGAGACCCAAAGTCTTGGAACTGGTTTTCCTGCTGATGTGCTCAGCCACTAGGTGGTGGCCAAGACTTGTACTATGCAGATTTCAGTTAGACTCTATTCCCTGAAAAGTTGGGCGAGAGATGTTGAAACCCTGTTTAGAATGTGGAGGGGAACTCTGAGCTGGGGATGCTCTGCCAAGTAGATGAGGACCTACCTGAAGCAGATGGGTTGGGTACCAACAGGGAGACTGTGATCTTGCAGGGCAATTGACCGCTTAGTTGGGTTTGGAGCCCTTGGCTTCCGACAGGGTATTCATTCATGTACCTTCCTGAGCATTCATGAGACAGGGTGGTCAAATAGCATTTCTTAGAGGTGGTGGCTCTGCCAGGGCTAGGTACCAGCCTGGAGTAGTCTTCTGGTTCACATGTTGTGGACAGATTTACATGTTAAGTGCTGCTGAGTCAGTTTTGACTCCTACCAACCTTGTATAGGATTTCCAAGAAGTGTCTGAGTCTTGAACCACCAATCTTGCAGTACAAACCAACCTATGGTCCAGTGCTTATCCTACAGTGCCACACCCAGAGCTTCTATGTTGTCTAGGGGTGCAGAAGTGACTTGCCTCAACATTCCTCAGTTGAAAAATGGGACAATCCTTAGTGATTACATCTCCTGAGGAGAAGAAAAGTTGCTTGTCAATGAGCCTTGGCAGGGCTTCTAAGTATTTAACTGTTTTATTTCTCCAGCACTGAGGTTCTCACTTAATGGGCTCAGAGTTTATGTAGACAAGATCAAAAAAGAATGAAGATGTAAAAGATCACGGGTTTCAACCTAGGATCACGTTTGCTACTTGCCCTATAATTTTAGGCAAATTAACTTTGAACTTTTAATGCAGGGGTGGTTAGAGTCAGTTAGGATTCATGGGGAACATTTTTTCTGCCAAAATTTATAACATCATTCATGGGCCAAACAAAATTATCAACTTAAAAATTCACCTGCTGTATCTCGTCAGACATTTAATTAACATCACCACTAATGTATTCCTGGTGTGGCACTGTGGGATAATGCACTGGATTGCAAAATTGGTTTGAACAGCAAGATCGATGGTTCAAGCTCACCAGTCACTCCTTGGAAACATATACATTGTTGCTATGAGTTGGAACAGACTTGATGGCACTTAATAACATGATGGCTGGAGTCCTGGTATGGTGCTGTAGGATAAGCACTGGACTACAATGTCAGTTTGAACTGTAAAAGTCAGCAATTCAATCTCAACCTGTTGCTCCTCAGAAACCTTGTTAAGGGTTGCTATGAGTCAATCAATTTGATGGCACTCAACAACATTATGGCTAGAACTGCAGTTGCCTTGGCAGGATCACACCAAATGACTTCACTAACTTTATACAGCCCACAGGAGTCCTGGTGGAGCATGGCCGGCAGATACTGCACTGTACCGTATTACAAGGTCAACAGTTCAAACTCGCCAGCCATTCCTCAAACTGTACAGAGGGTAGCTGTGAGTCATAACAGACTCGAAAACACTTAACAACAGCAACGGCATATGGCCCACAGACCAGGGACATTCCCTACTCCTGCTTCAGTACTACTGCATGTCTACAATGGGGTTCTTCCATCCTCATCGGGTTGGATAAGAACTGGCTTATTAAAGTCATTAGTCCAACCTAGTAATGACTATTCCTTCCAGATCTACATTACCTGCCATCTGAAGGTCACTCCAGCCAACCAAGCCCCAGACCAACTAAACAAAGCCTGTTCCTTCAGCAAGTCTTCCAACAGGTAAGATAAGATCTAATGACTGGAGTAGACAGCAGCTGGTCACCCTTCATGTCTGTTCTCAAGTATGTATGCTATTGGCAGACTTTCCTGAAAAGCCTTGTTGCCTTCACAGCTGGTCCCCAGTAGAAGGCACCAGTGACATCTGTGGGTGCTGTAATAAGGGGGACTGTGGTATGCCAGGCCTTATCAAGAGACTGCCCCCTGTAGACCAGCTGTCAGCAAACCAGTGGCAGAAATCTACTTCCCGCAAACGCAGGAATGGTATGTCTTGGGACAGTCACTTAATCGCCCACCTCTCCATCTATGGCACCAGTTCATTTATTCCCACTCAAATGTACTCCTAGAAGGATGGGACTCCAGGCCAAAGCTGAGGGTTAAATAGAAATTTCAAATTCCTAAGGTTCTACTGTAAAACGTAACTGGAGGTGGTATAACGGGTTAGGATAAAGTTTCCAGTTCAGCCACTGACTTCCAACCTGATGCCTGGTGCAGGAAGCAGAAACTGGGGAACTCGGGTAACCCTCAGATAACTTCTTCCTTTCACAGTGGCAGAAGAAGCAGATGTTACGGTGGGCCCACTGATCTTACTGGACAAATCTGACTACAGTATGGACAGATGGCCCTCTGCTGCTCACAGCTCCATGACACTGGGCTTAGGCCTGGTCACAGCAGTGACCCTAACTCTAGCTGCTATCGTCCTGGGTCTTGCCAAGAGACGGCATGCTGTTTCCTACCCTGTGATGGATCCCGTGTCTTCTTCCCAATAAAAGGAACATCTTCTAGTGTCTAGAGTAATGTGTCTAACATCATTGGGGTGGCGGGATGCTGTGGAGTCGATTCTGACTCATAGAAACCCTATATAGGGTTTCTGAGGCTGTAAATCTTTACAGGGTTTCTGAGGCTGTAAATCTTTACAGGAGCAGAAAGCCTCATCTTTCTCCCATGGAACTACTGGTAGTTTCGAGCTGCTGACCTTGAGGTTAGGAGCCTGACTCATAACCACTATGCTACGAGAGCTCCTTCATTGAGATAGTAGGGCTTGGGAAAGTTTACTATGGGCTGGAATACACAATCCCAACAAGTGCTATTGGGACTTCAATGTCACTGTCTGTACAGCGGGGTGGGCCTGCCTTCTAGGCTTGTCTCTCTCGGTACCACTGATCCCTGACCACTGAGTTAGGGGTCAGGGAAGAGAAAGGACTTATAGCCCCCCTTTCTATAGGGGTGGCAGGCAGAAATCTAGTGTGTACAGAAGCATGAAGTTGAGAAGCCACTAGGTCGTGATGATAGGCTGGTAATCTTAGCTCTGTTTCCTTCCTGGTCTTGGGCAATAGTTTCCTTGCACCTGGAACTGCTGTTGAAGAGCATATTTGGGGTGCGAACTTGCTGTTGGTCAAGTTAGCAGTTCTGAGATGGGTACCTTTTGTGTAGGGTAGGGTGGTCTCATTACTTCCCACTACTGCCTCCTGTACCTCACTCTCCCCTGTCTTAGTAGAAACACTAGGCTAATGCTTCATTAGCTCTGGTAGCGTACTGGTTATGAATCGGGCTGCGAACTGCAAGGTCAGCAGTTCAAAACTACCAGCTGCTTTGGGGGAGAAAGATTAACAGCCTCGGAAACCCTGTGCAGGGTCGCTGAGTCGGAACCGACTCCACAGCACATAACAACAATGCTTCATTAGTAATGACAAGGTCTAATTGAAGGAAGGATTGCATTTCATGGAATGGAGTCCACACGGCATCTTAAGAGAAACTGACCGCCCACACTGCAGCTCAAACTGGTCTTTCGGTGCAGCGCATTAACCCACAATGCCACACTAGGATCGCAATCATTAAGATGAAACCCCTGTGATTTGTTCAGTGTTTGCTAAATCCTCTATTTTAACTGCTTCTAGATTGACCAGGTGAAGGTGACTGAACAATTTTCAGTACTTTAGACAGGAAAACACTTCAGATTGAACTCAGGTAGTGTAGTATATTAAGTATTGGACTGTTCACCTCAAGGTCAGCAGCTGGAACCCACCCGTCCTTCCTCAGGAGAAAGGAAACTTTCTGTTCTATAAAGATTTATAGCCCCTGACACCTTACTAGGGACACTATGGATCAGAATTAACTTGAATGCAGGGGTTTGGTTTGGTTTTAGCCAAGTAAACACTTCAGATTAGAGTTGGTTTCTTTAACTAAATGAAGCAGATATCTTAAAAATGAATCAGTAATCCATTATAAGGACTTTAGCAAGAACTGATCTGTTCTCCATTCAAACATAAGACACCTACCTGACCCCATCAGAATGTTTACATTGTGTGCTGTTAGAAATGCTGCCATAGTCAAGTTCTAGCAGAAAATAAGGAATTCATATTTTGCTTGTTAAGTGCCCTGGAGTCCGTTCTGACTCATAGAGACACTATGTACAACAGAATGAAAGAAAAAAAACTTAGTCCTGAGTCATTGTCACAAGTGTTAAGTTTGAGTCCATTGTTGCTGCCACTGTTTATCCATCTTGTTAGAGGTCTTCCTCTTATGGGCTCTTCACTTTTCCAAGCATGATGTCCTTCTCCAGTGATTGGTCCCTCCTAACAATACGTCCAAAGTGCAAGAAATAAAGTATCACCATCCTTGCTTATAAAGAGTGTTTTGGCAGTACTTCCAAAACCGATTTGCTTGCTCTTCTAGCGCCCATGGTATTTTCAATATTCTTGGCCAAAACCATAATTCAAATACATGGATTCTTCTAAGGTCTTCCTTATTCCTCTCTCAACTTTCAAATGTTTATGAGGGTATGGAAAAAGTCACGGCTGGGATCCTTTTAAAATCATCTTTAAAATTTTATATACTTGTCCCGGGAGTCATCAAGGCAAGTGGTCGGGTCCTCTTGGGGCAAACCCCCTTCCAAAACTAAGACTCAAGGGGAATACACAAGCAGGTTTGTGGTCTTGATGGTGACAACGTTGGTCACCAGTGAGGGGAGCTGGGGGAAAACAGCAATGAAGTTGTGAGCTAAGTCTGACCACATTCAATAGATTCCTGTCAACCCAGGTAGAGACCTGGTTGGCTAGTAGTGTGGCAAGATCTGGGGACTCCTGGGCCCAGAGACAGGGACATAGACACAGAGAACTAAAGCAGAGAGCGAAGTGTCCAGCTGATATGAAGTGAGGGGAGATGCACAAGACCACCCATAGTTGCGGATAGTACCCACTTGACCTGGTTTCAATGGCTGGATGATCAGAACTCGACTAGAGGAAGAAAAAAAAGAGGAAAAAAGTAATCCGCTACAATGTGATGAACTTGACCTGCACTTAATGGATGCAGTAGCTCAAAAGATGGAACAAACACCTTTACAGCGAGGATCATTCCCACCCTCTCGGTACACAGGGTTAACAGGGAGGGGCAACTTAAACATTGGCTACCCAAAATGGGGGGCTGCAAAAAGGCAAGAAGTGACTGACTTATAAGCTTTCAAGAAGGAGCCTAGTTCTAGAGGGTGTGGGGGAAGGTAGAATCTCTACTGAGTGGTTTCCAACCTGTTTGGATGGGGCTGATGAAAGGAGATGGGAATAAGACTCTTCTGGTTCAATAGTGAGTAATTGTTATTAGAACCGGCTGTGAGTGTTGGAAATGTAAAGGTAGATGTTTTGTAACAAAAGGAGAGGAGTGGTTGATTTTTGCAGTCCAGGAGCGGAGGTCCCTGGGACCATCAAGGGAGAAGAGCAGAGTGTGGGACCCTACCCAGAGAAGCAGTGATGCCAGAGATGGAGGCAGAGATGATGATGTGGAGAGAGGAGCGGCTGGGGACTCTAGACTCAGGGAGGGAGAGGGGCTGTGTACCAACGGCTGGGGGGGGGCTTGCAGGGTGTACCCTTTGGTTGTTTGATGATGCATGGAGGGGATTGTAATCATTGCAATGAATTGAAATATGATACAATGAACATAAAGCTAATGTTTCCCCATGTAAACTATCATATAATTCACAATAAAAACTTTAAATTGTGATATTAATGATATTATTCCAAGACTTTCACATTCCACTGGGTCACCTTTCCTTGGAATTGGTTAGCCAGATAGCTGACTTCCTATTTTCTTGACGTCCGCAATTGAGCACCTCCAGCGCTGCATCAATTTGTTGAAAGATTTAAATTGTATTCCATCAGTTCCTAGAGCCTTGTTTTTCACTAATGCCTTAGTGCAGCCTGGACTTCTTCAATACCATCAGTTCTTGATCATATGGTACCTCTTGAAATGACTGAACATCTACCAATTCTTTTTAGTATAATGACTTTGTGTATTCCTTCCATTTTTCTCTTGATGTTTACAAGGTCATTCAATATTTTGCTCATCATTAAGTGCCATCAAGTCAGTTTTGATGCATAGAGACCCTGTATAGTGTTTCCAAGTAGCAACTGGTGAGCTTGAACCACTGGCCTTGCAGATCAAACCAACTTTACAGACCAGTGCATTAAATTCAGTGCCACCGCAGGGCTCCATTTTGCCCATAGAATCCTTCAATAGTTCAAGTTGAGGCTTGAGTTTTTTTCAATTCTTTCAACTTGAGAAATGCTGAGAGGTCCCTTTTGGTTTTCTAATTCCAGGTCTTTGTACATTTCATTATCATATTCAAGCTGCCCTTTGAAATTCTCTGTTCAGCTCTTTTACTTCATCCTTTCAAGTTACTTTAGCTTCTCTGCACAAGGGCAAGTTTCTGTTGTCTTTCCTTCCTATCTTTTTAATGACCTTTTGCTTTCTTCATTTTTAAAATTACCTTTTTAATATGAATTGACTGAAGCATATCATCAGTTTTACATTCAACAAGCCCATATACATTGTTTCACTACATGGTTGCAATCCAATCCCTCCATGTGCCAAGAGTTAACAGCATTTATCTCTATTCACTTTAACTATTGAATTCCTCCCTGTATCTCTTTCCTCTGCTGTCTTTTCTCCCTCTAGTTGTATATTGCCTGCCTTGTTACCCATGTTAACATGTGTTTACCCTCTAGCCTGTGAGTACTTTTCCTTCCTCCCCACCTTAACCATCATAGATTGTTTCTTTAATCAAGAAAACATTCTACGTTTTTACAATGTTGATCTCGTAACAGCAGTTGTCCTTTTGTGATTGACTAATTTCACACAACATAATGTCCTCCAGGTTCAACCATGTTGTGAGGTGTTTCACAGATTCATTATGATTCAACATTTTGTAGTATTCCTTTGTGCATGTGTGCCAAAGTTTGTTTAACCCTTCTTCTGTTGGTAGGCATTTAGGCTATCTCCATTGTTTTGATATGTCACTTATAGACAGCATATTGATGGGTCCTGGTTTCTTATGCATTCTGTTTTTTATGTACATTTAATACACCCACATTCAGTGTAATTCTCAATAGGTATGAATTGATTGTTGTCACTTTTCTGTGTGTTTTTGTGGTGCTGCTGGATTCTTTGTTCCCCAGAATTTTCTATACTGAGTTCATTTTGTTGGTTTTCTTGTCATTCCCATTTCTGCTGTGTTAATGTTTATTAAATCTTCCTGGTTTTCCTCCTCATTTTGATGGACACGTATATTATTTTTCTTTGAGGTTAATTTATTTTTTCCTTGCTTAAAACAGTCTGTTTTATCTTAATCGACTGGACTTCCTTGCCATTTGTAAGTTCTATATCTGCACTATTCCCTCTTTTTGCTTTGGAGTTGACTTCATTATACATTGATATCGCTGGTTATCTATTTTCAGTCTTGTAGGTTTGTTTTACTTTAAATACTTCTGTATCTGGATTGAGTTCTGGGGGGTGTTATCATGTATGGGAATCTTAGATTATTGTTTGCTGTTATTGGTTCTCAGTCCAAAGAACATACTTTAGCATTTTTTTTTTTCCAATGTTGGTCTGGTCATTACAAATTCCTTTGATTTCTGTTTATCAGGAAATGTCTTAATTTCGCTATTACATCTGAGGGATAGTTTTGCTGGGTATATAATTCTTGATTGGCAACCTCTTATTTTGAGTTTTGTATATGTCATTCCATTGCCTTCTTGCCTGCATGGTTTCATTGGCTAATGTGCCACAAGTCAAGAGGAGAAGAAACAGCTGCAAGCATCCATTAATAAGAATGTGGAATGTACAAAGTATGAGTCTAGGAAAATTAAAAGTTGCCAAAAATATATCAGAATGCATAAAGGTTGATTTCCTAGGTAAGTAGCGAGCTGAAATGGACTGGTATTGGCCATTTTGAATTGGGTTTCTCTTCTCGGTCATATTTTGAGTGTCTTTCAACTTGAGAGGCTCATCTTCTGGTACTATACCTGACAATGTTCTGCTGGAACCTGTTCACTGTAGGTGACCCTGCTGGTAGTTAAAATACTGGTGGCATAGCTTCTAGCAACACACAAGCCACCACAGTACAACAAATTGACAACAGAAGAGTGGTGGTATGTTTTTGCTAGAAATTGTCGAAGAGGTTTTTGACAACTTCTTGAACGTTTTTCTCCCTTCTCCTGCTCTTCACTCTTTCCTATGAAACTATTTTGCTTTGTTTACCAAATAAAAACTGTTTCTCCTACAAGGAGGACATCATGCATCTTAAGGTGTAGTGAACTTCCCATTTCATGAAATGCCACATTACTTCAATAAAATATTTAGTTTTATCTATTAATGGAGCATCAGTTAGTGCTTCCATTAAAGGTTTTCCTCCTTTTTGCTGACCTTCTACTTTACCAAACATGATACTCCATTTCTGGCAACGAGCCTTTCCTAAAATGCGGACAAAGTAAGCAAGATGAAGCCTCACCATCCTGGCTTCTAAGGAGAATTCGAAGCTATAGAATGAGAATAAGTCTTAACATGTTACTTGGTATATAACATATGTTTAACTGGAGTTTCTATAAGCTAACGCTACTCCTGAAGAGGGGCATTCCCTACAGAGGACACACAGAACATCCTTCTGTTACTTGACGTCAAGTCTCAGGGTATTGTAACATCTTGGGAACTCATGTTTCATTCTACTTCCGCTATCCTCAACAGAAAGGGGGAAGTGGCTGTGCATGGCTGTGCCTCGTGGAGGAAGTGTGATAAGGATGTGACCCTGAATATAGGCCCCTCCACTCCAGATGGGTCTCAGCTTGGAAGCGCAGATGGGTGCCCTTGTGCCTTCCTGACTCATAACAGGGCTCAAATGGTGTGTGAGAATTCCAGACCTGGGGTGCTTGATTGTATCACAATGGTCTGAGCCATGACCCCATCTTAGCTTTTGCTTATTACCCTTATAACTGTCAAGCCCTTAGACTTTAAATACATCACAAAGGAAAC
>NW_006408552.1:2981460-2982566 GCF_000296735.1 Chrysochloris asiatica | reverse complement strand
ATGGGTCGGACCCGACTCGATGGCACTTAACAACAACAACAACCCACATAGTATCAGTCCTTCTGTGTTTAATCTCTCTTTTGATCTCAAAAATGCCTAAGACTCACTCTTGCTCTGATTAAGGAGCCCTGGTAATGTAGTGGGTTACATGTTGGGCTGCTGACTGCAAGGGCCATAGTTTGAACCTACTAGTCGATCCATGGGAGAAAGACGAGGTTTTCTAATTCCATAAAGATTTACAGGCTCAGAAGCCGCTTTATAGAGTTGCTATGCATTGGAACCGACTCGATGACATACTACCACCACCATCTCCTACTCTGAGAGTTCTGATGTGGCACTGAAGGATAAACACTGGACTCTAGGATAAACTAACCACAAGGTCAGCAGTTCAAACCCACCAGCTGCTCCTTGGAAACCCTATAGAGGGTCAATCTATGAGTCAGAGTCAAATTCGAAAGTCCCTAAGAACAACTACTACTACTCCTCTGATGTTGCCTCATTAGCATAACAGTTTTCTTCCCAAATGACTCATAGTGAACCCTATACATGGTTTCTGAGGAGTAGTTGGTGGGTTTGAACTGCCGACCTTTTGGTTTGCAGGCCAGTGCTTATCCTACAGCACCACACCAGGAGTCCACAAATGTATTAGAATGTACAACACATACTTTGACATCAGGTGTCAACTGGGTTGACTCCTTTTGGGGGAGAATCTGTTTCCGACTTTTCTCCAAGGTTTTGGGGACAGCTGCATCTCCTTGGCTTTCCAGTATCTGCTTCCATCTCTCCAAGGGCATCTTCTGTCTGTCTTTTTCTTCTTTTATAAGGAAGCCAGTTATAGTGGATCAGGACCCTATGACCGCATGTTAAGTGATAACATCTCCAAAGATCCAAATTCTAAATGAGGTTACATTCACAGGCACCAGAGGGATTTCGACGTATCTGTTTGCAGAACATAATTATGCAATTCAATCCATAACTACAGTGTTTGGGAAAGCCTCTTAAAAACATCCTGTGAACATTGGCTATCCAAAATGGGGGGCGGGGGGCTACAAAGGCAAGAAGTGACTGGCTTACAAGCTTTCAAGGGGGAACCTAGATCCAGAGGG
>NW_006408552.1:2980185-2981195 GCF_000296735.1 Chrysochloris asiatica | reverse complement strand
GGAAAGAGACTGTGTGATGAAGACCTGGGGGGTACTGGGGAAGGATTGCATGGAGGGGATTGTAACCATGGCAAAGAGACAATATACGATAGAATGAATGTAAAACTAATGTTCTTTCATGTAAACTATCACATAATTCACAATAAAACATTTAAGTAAATAAATAACTAAATAACTAAAAATAAAAACATCCTGTGAAACCCTTGGTAAATGAACATTTTGTTTAAATTTTTTGCTTCTGGGGAAAAAGGGAGAATGAGATCGGCTTAAGGATAATTTAACAAGTAAAAAATCATGACTTAAATATTAAAATGTGTCAGAAATTTTGCTTTTAAGTCATTAACTGGGGAAACACTTCAAAACAGATTTAAAAGAGGAACCAAAACCAGACAATATTGTGAGAAACCATTTTTATTCTTCTGGAATGCATAGTTCTGGGTCCATGGAGTTGGGTGATCTACTCAGATCATCTACACTTAGGTATCCTTTTGAACCTTGACCCTCCAAGGAACTGTTGTCCTTAAGTCCCCTTTCAGTCAAGTAACAGCCTAGTGGGCAACTTAGTTGAGATTGCTTTGCCTTAGGATTTGGGATCTTTTGGAGAATGATTTTCATGAGATCACCCTGCCTGACAAACTCACCATATATAGGGTCACTACGAGTCAGAAAAGACTCTATGGCAATGGGTACGTACCCTGTCTGATCTCCACCTATACAACCTGCTTTCACTATCCTATCTTCAGAGTGCCTTTCTAAAACCTTTAACACCTTTTAACACTGCCCAATTTGAATCATATCTACTCATAATAAATATATTCTATTAAATTAACTTTTGGTGTTTCTCTATTTTTTGACATAGGCATTCAGGAATGCTGAAATTAATTTATTAATTTGTTGTTGTTAGGTGCCATCAAGTCATGGTACCGACCCATAGCAACCTTATGCACAGCAGAACGAAACACTGCCTGATCCTGGGCCAACCTCACTACTGTTGTCACGCTTGAGTCCAT
>NW_006408552.1:2970973-2978715 GCF_000296735.1 Chrysochloris asiatica | reverse complement strand
GAAGAGATCCATATTTGTGCCCATTCCAAAGAATGGTGATCCAAGAGATTGTGGAAAATTATCAAACAATATATCACACACAAGTAAAATTTTGCTGAAGACAGTTTTAAAAAATGATTGCAGCAAGAAACTTCTAGAAATTCAATCCAGATTCAGAAAGGAACATGAAAGAAGGTATATCACTGCTGATGTCAGATGGATCTTGGGCAGAAAGCACATGATGGAAAGATGTTTACTTGTGTTTTATTGACTTTGCAAAGGCATTCAACTATATGAATCATAACAGTTTATGGTATAACACTGCAAAGAATAGGAATCTCAGGTCACTTAAAACCTATAAACAGAACAAGATGATACTGCATGATTTAAAATCAGGAAAGATGTGTGTCAGGGTTGGATCCTTTCACATCACTTATTCAATTTATTTGCTGAGCAAATAACATGGCATCAGGATTGGAGGAAGACTCATTAACAACCTATGATATGCAGATGAGGCCATAACCTTGCTTGCTGATAGTGAAGAGGACTTGAAGCACTTCCTGATGAAGATCAAAGATTACAGCCTTTAGTATGGATCATACCTCAAATAAAGATGGCAAAAATTCTCACAACTGGATCAACAATCAATAAAGATAATATTGAAGTTATTAAGGATTTCAGTTTATTTTGATCCACAATCAATGTCCATGGAAGTAGCAGTCAATAAGTCAAATGACATAGTGCATTGGTCAAATTTGCAAAAAAATCTCTTTAAAGTATTGAAAAGTCAAGATGTCACTTAAGTATTAAGGTGCATCTGAGTCAAGCCATGGTATGTTCAATGACCTCCTAAGCATGTGAAAACGACAATGAATATGGAAGATTGAAGAATTGATGTATTTGAATTATGGTGTTGAGAAAGAATATTGAATATACTAGGAACTGCCAGAAGAACTGACAAATCTGTCTTGGAGCAAGTATAGACAGAACGTTCCTTAGTAGTGAGAAGGATGAGCCTTTGTTTCTTGTACTTTGGAAATACTGTTTGGAGGGCACCGTTCCTGGAGGACATCATACTTGGTAAAGTGGTTGTTGGCAAGAGCTGTCAAGTCTGTTCTGACTCATAGCGCTCCTGTATAGGGTTTTTGAGGAGCATCTGGTGGGTTTGAACTGCAGACCTGGTTAGCAGTCCACTACCCATCTTACAGCACCAAACCAGGACTCCTGGTAAAGTAGAGGGAAAAGAGGAAGATTCTCAATGAGATGGATTGACAGCATGGCTGTAACTAAGGGCTCAGACGTAGCAATGATTATGAGGATGGCACAGGACCAGGCAGTGCTTAGTTCTAGTGTACACAGAATAGCTACGAGCTGGAACCAACTTGTCCTCACCTCATGACGACAGTAACAGCAAGTCTTTACAGATGCAGATAGAACTTTCTTCATTGACTTTGCTGTGTGAGTTTGAGCCACCCACCTTTAAGTTAGTAATTGAACATAAACAATTGCTAATAGGTGCCATTGAGTCAGTTCTGACTCATAGTGAACCTATGCACAACAGAATGAAACTCTGCCCAGTCCTGCACCATCCTCAAATTGTTGGTATGTTTGAGCCCACTGCTGCTGCCACTACGTCAACCCATCTTGTTGGGGACCTTCCTCTTGTTTGCTGGCCCCTCCACTTTACTAAGCATGATGTCTTTCTCCAGGGACTGGTGCCTCCAGATAACATGTCCAAAATATGAGAGATGAAGTCTCACTATCCTGGCTTCTAAGGAACATTCTAGCTGCACTTCTCTTAACACAGACCTGTTTGTTCTGGCAGTCCATTGATAGTACTGTTAATCCTCTTCTCCAACACCATAATTCAAATTCACTGAGTCTTCTCCATTCTTCCTTAGTCACTGTCCAACTTTCAATGCATATGAGGTGATTGAAAATACCATGACTTGAGTCAGGCACACCTGAGTCTTCAAACTGATTTCTTTGCTCTTGAACACTTTAGGGAAGTCTTTTGCAGCTGATTTGCCTAATGCAATACATTCTCTGATTTCTTGACTGCTGCTTCTATGAGCACTGATTGGAGAGCCAAGCAAATTGAAGTCTTTAACAACTTCAATCATCTCTCCACTTATATTATTTATTGGTCCAGTTGTAAGGATTTTGTTTTCTTTACAGTGAGGTGCAATCCATACTGAACACTGTGGTCTTTGTGATCTTCACCAGTAAGTATTTTAAGTCCATTTAGCTTTCAGCAAGCAACGTTGTATCATCTGCATATTGCAGGCCATTCATGAGTCATCCTCCAATCCTGATTCCACGTTCTTCTTCATGTACTACTGATGGTGGTGGTGGTTGTATATTGTTGAGTTGGTCCCGACTCATAGCAACCTTGTATAGGGCTTCTGAGGCTGTAAATCTTTATAGAAGCAGAAAGCCACAGCTTTCTCCCACAGAGTGATTAGTAGGTTCAAACTGCTGATCTTATGGTTAGCAGCCCATCTGTGATCTGCTATGTTACTAGAAAGGAGCTCTGGTAGCGTAGTGGTTAAGAATCGGGCTGCGAACCGCAAGGTCAGCAGTTCGATATTACCAGCAGCTCCGCGGGAGAAAGATGAGGCTTTCTGCTCCTGTAAAGATTTACAGCCTCGGAAACCCTGTACAGGGTCGCTATGGGTTGGAATCAACTCCATGGCACTTAACAACAACAACAACAATGCTACTAGAACTCCTTTCATATTACTATTAGTTTCTTACAATTCACAGGGTTGTAAAAAACAGACAAGAAGTTTGGAAGCCCAGGCCAACCGTTAGAAGAGATCCATATCTGTGCCCATTCCAAAGGGAGGTGACCCAACGGAATGCAGAAATGATCGGCCAGTATCATTAATATCACATGCAAGTAAAATTTCGTAAAAAGTAAAAGTATCATTAATGTCACATGCAAGTAAAATTTTGTAAAAAGAATCATTAATGTCACATGCAAGTAAAAAATCATTTAAAAATGCCTGCAATAGTACATCAACAGGGAACAGCCAGAAACTCAAGCTGGATTCAAAGGAGGACATGGAAGTAGGGATATCATTGCTGATGTCAGACGGATCTTGACTGAAAGCAGAAAGATGCTTACTTGTGCTTTATTAACTATTCAAAGGCTTTCGACTGTGTGGGTCATGACAAGCTATGGACAACATTACGAAGAATGGGTATTCCAGAACCCTTAATTGTGCTCATGAGGAACCTGTACATAGACCAAGAGGCAGTTGTTTGAAAAGAACTAGAGAACACTGAATGGTGTAAAGTCAGGAAAGATGTGCACCAGGGTTCTATCCTTTCACCGTACTTTTCAAATCATCTGAGAAGCTGGATTATATGAAGAAGAGTGTTGACAGAGGTTGGCATCAAGGAATAACTAGGGGATGCTCATGTTGTTGTTGTTGTCGTCAAGTGCTGTTGAGTTGGTTCTGACTCACAGTGACCCTGTATAGGGTTTCCAAGGAGCGGCTGGTGAGTTTGAACCACCATCCTTGCAGTTCACAGCCCAGTGCTGATCCTACAGCACCACACCAGGGGATGCTCATATAGGTTATAAAATATAGGACACTCTGATCTATAATACTTGTTTTTCATGCCAGAAACAGGCCAGACAGAATGTGTGACCAATGTCTACGTACATCTGGCCTTGTTGCATTCCTTCATGGCTTGTAAAATCTCTTAGCCCACCGAATTCCCTCTCCAAAAGATCCAGATGTAGGCAGTTCCTTGTGCTTGCGCAACGCCAGCAGAGATGACCCATAGTGAACCCAACATGGCGCTTCTAAACCAGAGCTGGGACTCAAACTGAGACTTTAGATGGAAGGTGCATGTACAAGGAGCCATGTCAAGTATCCCAGGTGTCTTTGTAGTAGAACCCATCTTGAAATCTTAGACTTCATCATCCATCTTGGCTACCAGATGCACACGCAACATGAGAAAAAGGAACAAAGAATCAGAAATAAAATAATAAAACTGCATAAACAGGAAGCCCCTCACTCTTCTGGGAAACCTGTCAGATGACCAGGCTCACTTAACCAGCTTCCAAGGACTCTATAACAAATCCTTAGCCAGTAAGCTGGAAGAGACACTGTTGTCTATGACACATCTCCTCTGCAGGTTCTTACCTCTGAATAAACTTTCTATAGTAATTGCTTAGAACTTCCTAGTCCCCATCTCCCCTTGTAAGCTTCTTTCCTATGATAAGCTTTGGTTCATATGGAAATTCTGCCTCACCTGAGCTTCCTTAATCAGTAGAAGGCAAGACCTCTCTCTTAAAAGGCCAAGATGCAGTTCACACTCCCCTGTATAGTTTGACATCAGGATTAGAGAAGACTCATTAATATGAGCTATGCAGATGCTGCAACCTGAATGAAGATGATGCTTGCTGAAAGTGAAGTTGTTGTTAGGTGCCATCAAGTTCGTACCAACTCACGGTGACACTATGCACAACAGAATGAAACACTGCCCGGTTCTGGGCCTACCTCACAATTGTTGTCACACTTGAGCCCATTGATGCTGCCACTTTGCCAATCCATCTCGCTGGAGGTCTTCCTCTTTTTCTTTGATCCTCCACCTTACCGAACATGATATCCTTCTCCAGTGACTGGTCCCTCCTGAGAACATGTCCAAAGTATGAGAGACGAAGTCTGGTCATCCTGGCTTCCAAGGAACACTCTGGCTGTACTTTTTCCAACATAGATCTACTTGTTCTTTTGGCAGCCCGTGGTACTTTCCATATTCTTCTCCAACATCATAACTCAAATGTATCAATTCTTCTGCAGTCTTCCTTATTCACTGTCCAACTTTCGCATGCATATGAGGTTATTGGAAATACCATGGCTTGGGTCAGGCACACCTTAGTTAGTCCTCAAACTGAAAATGGAGAGGACTTAAAATTCTTACTGATGAAAATAAAAGACCACAGCCTTCATTATGGGTTGCACTTCAATGTAATAAAACCAAAAATCTTTGCGACTGGACCAATATATAACATCATGAGAAATGGAGAAAAGATTGAAATTGTCAACGACTTCATTTTGCCTAATTCCATAACCAATGCTCATGGAAGCAGCTCTCAAGAAAGCAAACAACTTAACTGCACTAGACAAATCTGCTGCATAAGGCCTCTTTAAAGTGTTCATGGACCCATAGATCAGTTTGAGTACTAAGGTGCGCCTGACCCAAGCTATGGTATTTTTGTAGCCTCATATGCATGTGCAAGTTGGGCAGAAGACCATAGGAGAATTGATGCATTTGAATTGTGGTGTTAGAGGAGAATGTTGAAGGTACCATGAAGTTACCATGGACTACCAGAAGAACAAACAGGTCTGTGTTGGAAGAGGTACAACTAGAATGCTCCTTGGAGCCTAGGATGATGAGTCTTGGTTTCTCATACTTCCGACATATTATCAGGAGGGACCAGTCCCTGAAGAATGACATTATCCTTTATAAATGGAGAGTTGGTGAAAAAGTGGAAACCCTCCAATGAGATGGATTGACACAGTGGCAGTAGCAATGGGCTCAAGGTTATCAACAACTGTGAGGATGGCGCAGGACCAGGCAGTGTTTCCTTCAGTTGTGCAGAAGGTCACATTCAGTCTTTCCTTCCTCCTTTCATCTGAAACCTGTCCAGCATAGCTTCTGGAATCACCGCAACATACTGACTTTTGTAGACTCAGATAAACTTTGTGGAATCACATTTGTAGTAAAAATTGATATTTTTATTCCAAGAGGTTTCTTCTTTTCCAAGAAATCAAAAATTCCTGACCCAAATTTAATCTGCCAACATATTTTTCTTTCATTCAGGGTTGTGGGTTCACATTTTTTTCTTGTTCTAAGAGCAGAATACTAGATCTATACCCCTAAGACAGAACAATCCCTTCTTATCCCTATTCCTGTTCCCCTCCCCTTCTGCTCAGGACAAGATAGTGGGATTTATCTCTCCTGGTTCCCCAAAGTCATGTGAACAAAATCCCCTAAGTACTCACTCCTTTCATTTTATAAACCCTACTCTGGTTCCCATAGGGCAGGACTCTATGCCTATGTAGAGCACCCCCTCTGTGGGCTCCTAATGAAACCTTGTCTGTACCCTTGAGCGCCTACCTGTGTCTTTATTTTCCTGGGAACAGTCACCCGAAAGGGTGGTCCTAAGCTGGGGGCTTATTCCAGCCCGTTCCTGTTTTTCTCTAAAAATCTTACACAGACAATAACAAAACCATAAACAGAACCTGGTGTGGTGTTGTAGGACAAGTACTGGACTGGTAACTGAAAGGTTAACTTTTCAACCCCTCCAGCCACTCTCCGAAAACTCTATACAGGGTCATTATGAGTAGGAACACAGAACCTTCCAGATTCTTTAGTTTAAATTTCTTGAGGTCTCAGGACTGCAGGTGGGTGAAGCACCAACTCTTCCAGGAAATTATTAACATTAATTCAATAGTCATTAGCTCCTTCATCACCATGGAAACTTCTATTCTTTAAGCAAAAGTTGTTTTGATGTTGTTAAGGACTCTAGAGTCAGTTCCAGCTCATAGCAACCCTGTATAGTTTTCAAGGAGCAGCTGGTGAGTTTGAATCACTGACCTTGTTATTGTTGTTAAGTGCTGTTGAGTTGGTTCCGACTCATAGTGACCCTATGTAGGGTTTCTGAGGAGCGGCTGGTGGGTTTGAACTGCCAACCTTGCAGCTCAAACCAACCTTATGGTCCAATGCTTATCCTACAGCGCCATACCTTAAAGAATTCGAGCCTTGGAAACCCTATATGGCACAGTCCTATAGGCTCTCTAGGAGTCCGGATTGATGGCACGGCTATGGGATGGGTTAGGATTAGGCTTTTTAACACTTGGGAGGGTGTTTTTGCCCATTTCAAAGTCTTTCACATTTTTTCTTGATAGCTGTCAGATTTATCAGATATTTTTCAGCAATTGAGTCTAAACATCTCCTGTGGGATGTTTTCCTGGGCAAGGTTGGCTGCCACAAGAAAGGTCGAGTTTGAAATCTGAAGACTTTTTGTTTGAACAACTCTAGCCAGGCCGAACTGGGTTCCATCTTGCACCTTTTCAGATGTCAATTTATCTTGAGTATCTCTTCCACCTCTGATTGTCCAATTGCAGAAGTGGTTTGGGGCCACCTCTCCCAGCCAGCATTGTTGTTGTTGTTGTTAAGTGCTGTCAAGTTGGTTCTGACTCAGAGAGACCCTGTATAGGGTTTCCAAGTTGTGGCTGGTGGGTTTAAACCACCAACCTTCTGGTTAGCAGTCCAGTACTTATCCTATAGCGCAACTCCAGCCAGAATAGGAAGAACAACACCTGTCCCACAGGAAATTTCCTGGACATGAGCTAATGGAGTTGTGTGGATGTGAGGTCAGAGAGCCTCAGAGACAGTCTACAAACATTCTTACGTCTCTTCCCTGCTTCCTCAGGCCCAGCATTGCCAAGGTCAGTCTTAGCTGTGGGAGGAGATTCCTTTGTTCTTTGTATTCTATAAAAGGTCATTACTTATGGGCAACTTAGACATTGTTTACCTAAAATGAGGGGGCAATAAAGGCACGAAGTGACTGGCTTACAAGGTTTCAAGAGGGAATTTAGCTTAAGAGTATGGGGGGAAAGAAAAAATCCCCACTGAATAGCTGTCATCTTGTCTAGAAGGGTCTGGTGAAAAGAGATGGGGATAAGATTTGTAAGATTCAATAGTGAATAACTGTTATCATGACTAATTGCGACTGTCAC
>NW_006408552.1:2964413-2970504 GCF_000296735.1 Chrysochloris asiatica | reverse complement strand
AAAAAAAAAAAAAAAAAGGTTATTACTTAGAGATGGAAGTTTGGAATTTATCTTGGCATCATACTGATGAAGTCCCACACCTAGGTGATGTGTTAGTTTTGTATTTAATCTTATTTAAGGCTGGTGTGGTGCTGTAGGATAAGCTTGGTTTGAACCATAAGGTCTTCAGCTCAGACTCACCAGCTGCTCCTCGGAAACCCTATACAGGGTCACTATGAGTTGGAGCCAACTCGACAGCACTTAACAACAACAACATAATATGTATAAGGAACCCTGGTAGCATAGTGGATTATGAGCTGGGCTGCTAACCACAAGGTCAACAGTTCAAATCTACCAGTCACTCAATGGGAGAAAGATGAGGCTTTCTGCTCCCATAAAGATTTACAGCCTTGGAAACTCTATATACAAGGTTGCTTTGAGTTGGAACTGACTCAGTGACATACAAACGCTACCACTGTAATATTTATATATTTGAAGATGAGATCTTTTCTTCCCTATATCACTCCCATGGGGCCTCTTGCCCTCAACCCTTAAGCTCAGAAAGCTGACTCATCCACATACCACAATTTACCCCATGTCTTGGACAAGTCTCTTGGACAAGGAGCTCTGGTAGCATAGTGGTTACTGATCAGGCTGTGAACCACAAGGTCAGCAGTTCAAAACTATCAGCTGTTCCGCAGGAGAAAGATGAGGCTTTCTGCTTCCGTAAAGATTTACAGCCTCAGAAATCCTGTACAGGGACTCGCTATGAGTCGGAACTGACTCCACGGTACATAACAATAACAACTTGGACAAGTCATAGATTGGAAGCCAAGATGCTGAATTATTAATTTACAATGAGAACAATACATGAGGGTGGTGGGCATGGCTTGAGTTTGGTTGTTTAGTATTTAGTGAGGTGTCACTGTAGGATAAGCACTTGGACTGCTCACCTCAAGGTCAGTAGTTCAAACCCACCAGCCACTCTCAAAAACCCTACACAGTGGAGCTATGAGTTGGAACCAACTTGATGGTATACAACAACAGAGAAAGAAGACTTCAGATTCAAACATGTTCTAGATAGACCCCTTTAGTAAGCCTTAAACAGGACAAAAACCACGGACGATCATCCCAGATGAGGAAACCAATCAGCATGCAGACAGTGCAAAGGTCAAATGGACTTCACTGGGTCAGTCATGGAGTTCATTATATACATGAAAAGAGGGTCCAGGAATCAGGATTAGACATGAGCCACTTATTAGGTGAAATCTTGTAGTTGAAGTCTTGAGAAATGCTGAAGCCTACACCCTCCTTCCTCAGGCAATTGTAAAGATGTGTTGGGCATGCCCAGGGCCATAGTTGAGTAACCACATTCTGGGACATGCCATTAAGGAAGACCACCCATAAAAATTCCATACTCTATGCGACTTGCATTAGCAAAGAACACTCATAAAAATTCTGCATTTTTACTTGTGAGATATTTTATAGGAAAAACTGGTTTACCTAGTGCCCTAGGCATAACTGTAAAGGACAGACATCCCAGAATAAGTTCTACCTGCTCCTATCAAAGGTTTCTGTGGTGGAATCCATCTTGAAGAATGACTGTGCATGTACCCAATTAGCATGGCCCCTCCCAAATGGGCCATTTCCGGGAAATCCCTCCCTTTTCCCTACTCAAAACCTTTTAAACTCCAGCAAAGTCTTTGTTGGGGAGAAGGGCGTTAAGCATTGCATTAAGCCCTCCCTTTCTCCGCTTGTATGTCTCTTTCCCATAATAAACTTTTGCTTCTATGGAAACTTGGCCTCACCTGACTATTGCTAATCAGTACAAAGGGCAGAGATACGGTTGGCACTCCCTGTAGCAATATGATCATGACAGGATGATGGCTGGTCAAGTGGTCACTCCATCACTGTTGCAGGCAGGACACAGAGATGGGCAGAGGACCATGAATGGGATACATACATAATTGCAGGTTAAAAAAGGTTATGGATCTTACATTCCAGGAACAGAGGACCCTAGGACCATCAAGAGAGAAAAGCATGAGTGGAACGAATGTGGGACCCTATTAAGAGAAGCAACGACACCAAAGATGGAGGCAGAGATGAGGACATGGAGAGACAGAGCAGCTGAAAACTCTAGATTCATGGAAAGAGAAAGGTTGTGTGCTGGCAGCCAGGAGACAGACTTGCAGAATGTGCCCCTTGGTAGTTTAAATGATTATATATTCCTGAGTGTTTTTGTGTACAGCAAAAAACAAAAAAAACAAACAGAGGGAATAGAAGCAAATACCATTGAATGATGATGCACGGAGGGGATTGTAATCATTGCAACAAAATGAAATACAATAGGATGAGTGCAAAACCAATGTTCTCCCATGTAAAATATCACTCAATTCACAATAAAAGCTTTTTTTTTTTTAAAAAAAAAAAAAAAGGTTATGGATTAGTTCTTGGATTTCTACATGGTTGTTGGGGTATTGAAGCAAGGAGAAAAGGAGGTCCACAAATCAGGATTAAACATGAACTACAATTATGAGGTTGGCCCAAGACCGGGCAGTGTTTTGTTCTGTTGTACATAGGGTCACTATGAGTCGATACCGACTCGATGGCACCTAACAACAACAACAACTTATTGACTGAAGTTTTGTGTCTAAAACCTTAAGGGGTGTTGAGGCCTGCTTGCTTGAGAAAATGTGAAGATGTGCAGGACGTTCCCAGGGCCCAAGACATGCCACAAAGGAAGAACACCTATAAAAATTCCATATTTGATTCCTTTGTAAGATGGGACATGCCAATAAGGAAAACCACCCATAAAACTTCCATATTTGACTTCCTTGTTAAGCTGGTTTTCATAGGGCAGCCTGGTTTACCCAAGGCCTTAGTCATAACTTTAAAGGACTACTTTCTGCTAGGGCAGAGGAAAGGTTGGAATCAGGATTCTGAAGAGCCATGCGTGTTAGACATCCCAGAATAAGGTTGGTCTACCCCTAACAGAGACTTTAGGAGTCCTGGTGTGGCACTGTGCGTTAGTGTTCTGGACTGCAATGTCAGTTTGAACTGTAAGGTCGGCAGGTCAAGCTCACCAGCTGCTCGTCAGAAACCCTATACAGGGTTGCTATGGGTTGGAACAGATTCAGCAGAAGTTAACAACAACAGAGACTTCTAAAGTGGAATTCATCTTGAAGAAGCGCTGCGCTTATATCCAGTTACTATATTGTTGTTGTTAAGTGCTGTCCAGTCAGTTCTGACTCATAGTGACCCTGTGTAGGGTTTCTGAGGAGTGGCTGGTGGGTGTGAACTGCATACCTTGTGACTCAAACTGACCTTGTGGTCCAGGGCATTATCCTGCAGTGCCACCAATTAGGATAGCTCGTTCTAAAAGGGCCATGTCCCAGAAATCCCCACCTACCCTTTTGAATAAACATGATGGCTTTTCCTACCTGAAACCTTTGGTTGTTATTTAGTGTCTTTGAGTTGATCAGTTCCAACTCATAGGGACCCTGTATAGGGTTTCCGAGGAGCTGCTGATAAGTTTGAACCGCCAACCTTGTGGTTCAAGCTGACCTTGTGGTCCAGTGCTTATCCTACAGTGCCACGCCAGGACTCTGCCTAAAACCTTTTAAACCCCAGCAAAGCCTGTGTTCTGGGAGACAATGTTATGCCCAGGGTTCAGGGTCCCCAATGACCACCCAGGAGCTGTGCACCGATGTAAATACATAAGGGTTGTTTATTCAAGCTCGAGCCAGGTCTCTAACCTTATCCGAGGCAGCGGAATAGGGAAAGAGCCCCGAACCTTTTGTCCGCAGGGTTTTTATAGAGTTTTAAAAACAGCTCAGGTTTCTCAGCTTTACAATCTTTGGATTGGTTAACAATTGGCAAACTATGAGATGTTACAGTTTAATTGGTCAGGACTGGTGGTCTTTGTTCTTAGGCTAGGGTAAAGGAAAACATCTGGCCTCTGGCCTTGAGCTGCCTGGCTATATATTATTTTCTTGGAGCTAGAGGACATGCTAAAGCTTATATACAAAATGGATTCTCCTCTTTGGTCCTACAACAAGGGTTTAGTGTTGCTTTGAACTCTGCTTGTTTCAACTGGCCAGACATTCTCATCTTAATCTTTAAATCTTTTGCTTGGGTTAAACTCTGTCTGTCTAATCTTATCATCTTTGGTCAGCAAAGAAAAGGAACCTCCAACGAAAAGTTGGGTCCTGCTATACCCCAAAACAGCATAACTCAGGACTATTACTGTGGTCCTGAGTCATAGTCACCAGGACCCCAACTTTTAAATGAAATAATGTGTGGCTGTTGTTACGTGCTGTTGAGTCGGTTCCGACTCATAGCGACCCTGTATATGGTTTCTGAGGAGCAGCTGGTAGATTTGAACCCACCTGGTGGTTAGCAGTCCAATACTGATCCGACAGCACCACACCTGGACTCATTAGGGACATGCCTAGGCAAATTCCCTAATCCTAAGGGCAAATTTCTTCTCCTGGGTTTGCCTGGGATTTGTAATCAATTTCAACCACACTTGCTGAAGACAAACTGCCCCTCCCTGGGCTTGCTCTGGACTTGTCTTAGCATCACCACATTGCTAGATGAATGGTCAGCATGCATTGGAGAGGATTCCCGGTGTGGCACTATGGGTTAATGCACTGGACTGCAAAGTCCGTTTGAGCTGCCAGGTCTGTGGTTCAAGTTCACCAACCGCTCCTCAGACACCCTACACAGGGTCGCTATGGGTCAGAACCAACTCGACGGCACTTAACAACAATGAATTGGGGAAGGAACATCATCTGAATTGATGTAAAGACTCAAAGTGGAGTTAGGGTTCTTACTGTAGACTACAGCCTTCCAGAAACCAAGCGCTGTAGAATTTAAGCTTTAACACATTGTTAAAACAAACTGCTCAGATTAATTAATTTCGAGCACAACTTGCAACTTATATGAGGGAGCTTCAAAATTTTTGTGGACAGATGGAATGAAAAGATAATAGAATTTCTCCATGAACTTTTTTATTTTTGAATGTTTTTATTGTGAATTATGTGATAGTTTACATGGGAGAACATAAGATTTACATTCATCCTATAGTATATTGTTTTATTGCCATGGTTACAATCTCCTCCATGCATCATCAACCAACCAAAGGGTATACCCTGCAAGCCTGCCCCCTGGTCATCAGCATACAGTACTACTCCATTTCTCCACATCATCGTCTCTGCCTCCATCTCTGGCGTCACTGCCTCTCTGGGTAGGGTCTTCTCCCTTGATGATCCCAGGGACCGCTGCTCCTGGACTGCAAAGTCAACCACTCCTCTCCTTTTGCTACTCTCCATGAACTTTTGAAGCCCCCTTCATATCAGCCTGGCAGCAAAGAATGAACCAAAACAGGAGTCAGTCCAGAATGTATCTGATGGCTGGGACCCAGGGCGTCTTCAAAATGGTTCAGATCTCTGGTCTAAGCCCCTACTGAGAATTTACATTTCCCACTCCACCTGTTCTGAATCAGAATCTACTTTTCAACAAGATCCCCAGGTGATTCTTAGTAGATCTTACAATTATCTGGGATGGAAAAGAAAATTCTCAGAAGGAACCGGTTTAAAGTCCTGGGATTTATATATGACCATGCTGTTAGGGAGAATGGCTTTATGTCTCAGGGCTATTAAGCCATTGTGCCTTTGTCAGCATTGTAGGTCCTACCTGGGTCCTGAGGAGGCACCTTTGCCCAGAGCTGCCAGGTGTCCATTAATCAGAAATAATGAGCAAAGTTGTTGCGGATTCTCATCAGACATAATCCTTCCAGAATGTCAGATGGAGGCCAATTAGCTGAGGTGCTAAGCAACAAAATTCTGCCTTTTCAAGCAAAACATCAGAAAACTCTGAGCCCATTATCAGCAGTGCTGGTCCCAGCATCTTGTCCTTTCTCAAATGTGTGTTGGTCTTTTCTTGTTCCCAGCTGAGCCCAGAGCTGGCTGGGGCCTTTGGAGGCAGTAATTTTGCCATCTTGAGTGGATTTAAAGATTTGGTGTGTTTGGGTTTTTTTTTAATGTTTTATTGTGAATTATATGGTAGTTTACATGAGAGAACTTTAGTTTTACATTCATTCCATCATATA
>NW_006408552.1:2961753-2962753 GCF_000296735.1 Chrysochloris asiatica | reverse complement strand
CCCTTTCAAACATGCCCAATTGTTCTCCCATTGGTTTGTTTTTTAATCTAAGTTGCTTTGGCATTCCAACAGTGACATGTTATTGTTATTCTTTTTTTAAATGTTTTATTGTGAATCAGGTTTTACAGAGAAGATCGATAGTCAGTTTTCCATTCAATACATTACATACTGTTTCATCTCAATGATTGCATTCCTCTTCATGTAACATCACTTAGCCCATTTCTCCATCCTTCTGAATTTTGTCCTTAGGTCATTAGTTGCTGCCCCTTTTTGATCTTGAATGATTGACATTCCATGGTGCCTCACTAGTGTTGTCTCCCCTATATTCTATCTGATGTTTGGCTGAAATTTGAGCTAAGGGGGTGAGTTCAGTTCCAGACCCAAAGAGTGAACAAGAGACATAGTTTCGGGGCCCCAGCAGTCTCTATCTGATCATTAAGCCTGGTCTTTTCTACAATTTTTAGTTTTGTTCCCCATTTTATGCCACTCTATCTGGGATCTTCTAATACGATCTTATTCAAAGCAGTTGGTAGTAGAAGCCAGGCACCATCTGGTTCTCCTGCTACTGGGGTCGTGGAGACTGACGTTCACACGGTCCATTAGTCCACTGGACTAATTTTTCTATGGGTCTGTGATTTTTATCACTTTTCTTTCCTCCAGACAGGGAGAGATCAATAGTTGCATCTTAGATGGTTGCGCGTGAGCCTTTAAGACCCCACTCACTACTCACCAAAACAGGACGTAGAACATTGTCTCTGTGCATTATGTTATACCAATTAACGATGGTGTCCCCTGACCATGGTCTTGAGCCCCCAAGCCCAGTGACTCATTCCCTCAAGATGTTTGCTTGCCACATTCTTTCTTCAATCATCCATTCTCAGTTGCTGGGGAGCACCCACAGGTGACTCAACCTAAGCCTTTGAAACATAAGAAAAAATGTTCCCCAATTGTGAAGTTGCTACAGGACTGGGCAGTGTTCCATTCTGTCATGCCTAAGGTT
>NW_006408552.1:2959531-2960758 GCF_000296735.1 Chrysochloris asiatica | reverse complement strand
GAGTCCAGAGTCCCCAGCCGCTCCATTTCTCCACGTCATCGGCCTCTGCCTCCATCTCTGGTGTCACTGCTTCTCTGGATAGGGTTCGGCACTCCGCTCTTCTCACTCGGTGGTCCCAGGGACCTCCACTCCTGGACTGCAAACTTAAATGACTCACAGGATGGGGAAGGCTGATCAAATAATCCTGGCACACTAGATAGCCCTTACAAAGAATGAGGTCAGCTCCCAGTCAGAAGCAGATGGCCAAGGTCTACTGTCAAGTAAAAAAAGAACTTTTATAACAGTACAGTAAAAGGTGCACATATTTGTGTTGAAGGGAAAACATAAAAAGCTTCTGGAAGGAAATTCAAGAAGACCTGAAGAGAAAATAGAGAATGGGCTAAAGACCATTTTTGTTCCTTTTTCTTTTTTTAGTGTGGCGCTGTGGGCTAAAGCTCTGGACTTAGAAGTGGGTTTGAACCACATGGTTGGCGGTTCGAACTCACCAGCTGCTCCTTGGAAACGCTACATAGGGTCACTATGAGTCTGACTGAACGGCACTTAACAACAACAACAAATGTACTGCCGCTATTTTTTTTTATTAGAAAATTTTGAGTACCACCGCCAGAGTAGAGCTAATTAGGTATGTCTTGCTTAGAGACATTCAGCTTAGGTAAATGTTGGCCCATTGATTTGAATGGTTGGCCATTCCATGGTGACATACCTTACTAGAATCTTTGGTCCACACTGCTTGGCTGAAAATTGGGCCATGAGGGTGCATTCCATTCCAGCTTTGAAGGGTGGCCAATGGTCATAATCTCGGGTTCCTCCAGTCTTTTTCTGACCAATAAGCTCTTTCTTTTTTTTTTCCTAATTATTTTTTATTATTTTTTATAATTTTGAGTTTTGTTCCACATTTTCTCCCACTCTAGGACACCATCCAGTTCTTCTGGTCTCAGAGTCATGGTGAACTATGTTCACATGTTCCATTGGGTCATTGGACTAGTTGACTCCAATTATCTCCAAAAGTCATCACTCTTCTTCCTTCTGCACATGGAGAGACCAATGGCTGCACCTTAGATGGCCGCTCATGAACCTTTTTTTGTGTGTGTGAATTGAGTGATGGTTTACAGAGCAGATCATCAGTTTTACATTCAGCAAATCATATACTTTGCTTCTTTCTATGGTTGCAATCCCCTCCATGCACCAACAGTTAACACTTTAACCACTGCATTCCTCTCTGTGTCT
>NW_006408552.1:2851208-2959376 GCF_000296735.1 Chrysochloris asiatica | reverse complement strand
TTTTTTTTTTTTCTTCTTTCCCTTCTCAAGTCAGGCTGCTAACTGCGGGAAAAAGATGAGGCTTTCTGTTCTTTCTGTGAAGATTTACAGCCTTGGAAACCCTGTGCAGGGTCACGATGAGTCGGAATCGACTCCACAACACACCATCACCACCTCCTTTTCCTTGATGTACAAAAGAAAAAGCCATGCAGGAATATATAATCATTTAAACAACCAAAGGGCACATTCTGGAAGCCTGCCTATAGCACACAGCCTTTCTCTTTCCATGAGTCTAGAGTCCTCAGCTCCTCAATCTCTCCATCCCATCAACTCTGCCTCCATCTCTTGTTCATGAGCTGTTTGTTTGTTTGTTTGTTTGTTTGTTTTTTGTCTTTCATATGTTTTTTTAATTTGGAGGGATGTACATCAAAATACTCAGGAATATATAATCATTTAAACAACCAAAGGGCACATTCTACAAGCCTGCCTCCTGGTTGCGAGCACACAGCCTTTCTCTTTCCATGAACCTGGAGTTCTCAGCTGCTCTATCTCTCCATGTCCTCATCTTTGCCTCCATCTCTGGTGTCACTGCTTTTACATTAAGTAGACTCAGACTCTAAAACACCTCACTGAGAGGATTCAATGAGGTGGCCTATGCCAAGTAGTCGGCACTTACAAAGTACTTTAGAAATACAGATGGTCACAGTTGAGAGAACTGAGACCCTCAGAGGGAAGTGAGAAGTTCTTGTTCTACAGCAGGCACCTAATATAAATCACAAGTAGAGTGCCACCCTCCTTTTTTCAAAGAATTATGCCATGGGCATAATTCGGTAAATCTAACCTTGGTACCTCCCCAGACCAAAGTCTGTGTCCTCTGACGTAGCTCTCAGGTTGTAAAGAGCACTGGTCTTGGAATCAGAACCTGGAACTTCTACAGGCTCTCTTTCACTAACCTTCGGCAGGCTACTCTCCACTTCTGGGCCTCAGTTTCCTCTTTTATTTTATGAGGCTTTCAAACTACATGAGAGGGGAGGTCTTTTCCTCCTTCTCTAACAGTCTGAATCTGTCTTTAAGTCCCTGATAAGGTATGAGATATATATACTAGGTCATGCAAGGATTCTTAACTGGAGCCCAAGATTCACAGGACCCTGCAGGCTGTAATACAGTATGCAAAATGACCTGTGTATGTAATATGTGTGTCCAGGTATGTAAACATTTTCATCTGAGCATTTTAGCTAGGTACAACTTTCTTCAGTTTTTCCTCAGAGGTCTGTGAGTTCTGTTAGAGCTTAAATTTTAAAGCAATTGGTGTGTGGACACCTGGGGTCTACAGTGGGAGCCCTAACTCCATTTTGAGTCTTGACATAAGTTCAGATGCCATTTGAATTCTTTACACGATTTCCGCAATACTTGTTGGCCATTAAAACTAGCAGTGTGGCTGTGCTTAGATACATCCAAGGCAAGTTGAGGGAGAGGCAGTTTACCCTCAGGAAGGATGGAGTTCAAAGTTGATCACTCAAGACAAATAACTAGGGAGCTTGCCTGTGTATTTACCCTGTCAGATTTAGACTATATTAAGTTATAAAAGTTGGGGTCCTATTGCTTTATAACTACCTTTTTAAAAAAAAGTTTTTATTGTGAATTGAGTGATAGTTTACATGGGAGAGCATCAGCTTTACATTCATCCTATCGTATTTCGTTTCATTGCAATGATTACAGTCCCCTCCATGTATCATCCATCAACAGCATTTGTTTCCAATCCCTGTGGTGTGGTTTTTTTTTTTTGATGTATACCAAAGCATTCAGGAATATATAACCATTCAAACAACCAAAGGGTATATACCCTGCACGCCAGCCACCTAGCCGCCAGCACACAGCCCTCTCCCTCCCTGAGTCCAGGGTCCGCAGCCACTTCATCTCTCCATGTCATCATCTCTGCCTCCATCTCTGGCTTGCTGCTTCTCTGGATAGGGTCCCACACTCCACTCTTCTCCCTTGATGGTCCCTGGGGGTCCTCCCCTCCTGAACTGCAAGATCAAACACTCCCCTCCTTTTGTTACAAAAACGTCTACCTTTACATTTGCAACATTCACAATCAGTCCTGATAGCAATTATTCACTATTGAACCACAAGTCTTATCCCCATCTCCTTTCACAGTGGAGGTTTTACCTTTCCACATGCCCTCTGAAACTAAGCTCCCTCTTGAAAGCTTGTAAGCCAGTTACTTCATGCCTTTGTTGCCCCTCTCCCCATTATAAGTACCTTTTGGTCATAAAATCATGAGTCATTACCTCTCACCCCCCAGGCACCACAGGTGGTCGAAGCCCTATATTATAACTAGTCCTGTGACTTCCTTTTTAATCTGCAGTTGGTCCTTTCTCTTTTTTGGTACTCCCGCCTGTCACACTGCTGGATTGTATCTGCTACCCATCCTGGTCTTGTGATGATTTCATATCAGTGGACTCAGCTGGCCGATGTTGATGGTTTCCCTCATCCAGATGTTTTTGCCTTAGTCCTTTTAAAAGCTGAATAAAAGGGTCTCTCTTTACAGAACATCTTTGTATCTGGGGTCTATTTCCCCCTGTGAGGAATTCTCAGGATGGTTCATCTTCAGGAATAAAGGGTGCACGAAATTGCTAGACCAGACAAAGGTTGTTGATTCATATCCAGGGGTTATGTAAGCAGGATGAATTCAAGGAGTAGGGGAAAGAAATCTGTTCTAGGACTAGGAACTTTAACTAAGAATACAGTCATTAAGGCCAGAGGAGCCATCAGGGCTAGATAGTTAACCCCTTATTAACTGCAGGAGGAATTCTCGAGATAGGGGGATAATAGTCTTGGCGAGCCCAGCCATGTGGTGCATCCGTCCATGTCTATGGGTTGGGCACTAGATTGAATAAAGAAAACCTCACTCTCACTAAAATGAGTACAGATTGGATTTCTTGAGTGTTGGTTGGTAAGCGGTTGTGATTACTCATTGGTAACCTCATAACCAAGAGGAACCAAGGCAGTATCGGGGTATCGACAATGTTTCTCACACCCCTATTACAGATCTCAAAAACGGAACCTCTAGCCTGATTTAGGCCTCATCACTTTCTATCTGGACTACTGGAACAGTGAGCCTCTGGTCTCCCATCGTCTTTTTCTTTCCCTCTTGTCAATCATCTAAGGAGCTCTGGTAGCATAGTGGTTACGAATCGGGCTGCAAACCGTAAGGCCAGCAGTTCGAAACTACCAGCCAAGGCTTTCTGCTCCCATAAAGATTTACAGCCTTGGAAACCCTGTATAGGGTCGCTATGGGTTGGAACTGACTTGGCAGCACTTACAACAACAACAACAACAGTCAATCATCTAAGGAGCTCTGGTAGCGTAGTGGTTACCGAGTTAGGCTGCTAACCTCAAGGTCAGCAGTTCAAAACTACCAGCTGTTCCACAGGAGAAGGATGAGGCTTTCTGCTCCAGGAAAGATTTATAGCCTTGGAAACCCTATACAGGGTTGCTATGAGTCAGAACCGACTCCTAGCACATACCTACCACCACCAATCAGTCCTCTGAAGTCCTGGTGTGGGACTGTAGGATAAGCACTGGACACAAAGTCGGTTTTAATTGCAAGGACTGCAGTTCAAAGTCACCAGCCACTCCTCGGAAACCCTATACATCGGAATTGATTTGACAGCACTTAACAATAGCAATCAATCCCCTGGAGTCCTAATGATGTAAGGGTTAAGTACATGACTGCTAACCAAAAGGTCAGCAGTTCAAACCCACCACCTGCTCCATAGGCAGTCTGTTTCCCAAAAGATTTACAGCCTTGGGAACCCTATAGGACAACTATATTCCATCCTAAAGGGTCACTATGAGTCAGAATCGACTTGCTGGTAGTGGGTTTGGTTTGGGGTTTATAACTGATTCTCCATCTACCACACAGGCATTTTGCTAAAATGCCTGCTTTGTTATTTCCATTGGTTCCAGTTACCTACATCCCTTGCATGGCATTCAAAGTCCATCGTGATCTTAAGCATCTTCTTTCTATATTCATATCTTGCCAATTCCAGCCTATCTTCTCCTTCCTCCTTTTCTCTCCCACCCTGTCTGTGTATTCTATGGCCCAGAGTCATGTTTAGGTATGGCAGGCATTGCACATGGCCCAGAAAGCAGTTTCTATTAACTCAGTACTTCTGGAAAGACATCCAGAGACATAGTGGGGGTGGGGGGAGGGCAGAGGCGATACAAGGTGACAAAGAAGACATGGAATGACATTATAACACATTACAAATATGAAAGCGTCTGACTGAGGTGTATTGTATCCCATACAGAAAGCAGTGAGTCAGGCTTTCTGTATGGGATACAGAGTCAGGCTTCTAATCTCACTGTCAGCAGTTCGAAACTACCAGTGGTTCCACGGAAGAAAGATGAGGCTTTCTGCTCCCGTAAAGATTCACAGCCTCAAAAACCCTATGCTGGGTCGCTATGAGTCAGAACCAAGTCCACGGCACATGACTACTACCACAATCATCTGGAAACTTGGGGAAGGGGCACACTTTACAGATTTTGCCGGGCTTTATACCTTCGCCATGGCCACACAACTTTGAAGCTTCTCACTGCTTTCTGTATCCCATCTGACAATCCCCTATGTGGCTTCAAAAGTCAACCCATTTCCTTTGAGAAATCTTTTCTGACTACCAAGTTCAGCCCAAAGTTAATCACACTCTTTTCTGTACTTCCCTTCTTTATCATGGCATTTATTACAAAATATTGTTAGTTGCGTATTTAATGTCTATTTACCTAGGTAAACGGGGAGCTCTCCCAGGAGAGAAACGAAATTTCTGATTTACCATTTAATTTTCAGTATCCAGCAGAGGTCCTGGCACCACATAGTACAAAACAAACAAAACAAACTCTTTCGACCGAGTCAGTGAATTAATGAAGGAGTAAATCAAATAGGAGGAGGAAGCACTTACACCTGCACACGTGCTAATTGGGCTCAGCAACTCCCCGTTGTCCCGCAGGAACTACATTTCCCAGAAGACGGCGCGTCGTGGACATGCGTACTAGAGCTTTCGGAAGCTGCGACGCCGAGTTTCAGTCTGGCTGCCACCTCCTTAGACTCGGAGCTGCAGCTGGAGGGAGTCCTGCCCAGGCCGAACCGGAGCCGTAGTCCGAGCGCAGCGGTCCCCTTCAGTCTGTCTCGTCTCCCTCCTCAGCCTCGGTGAGGAGGCGGGCAGCTCGCCTGCTCGTCGCCAGGGCCGGGGTCCCGAGGGTGCGGCTAACCGAGCTCAGCTGGGACCGGAAGGGGGCGGGCGTGGGAGTGAGAGCGGGTTGGGCTGGAGTTGGCGAGTCTGGGGTGAGGGCCGGGGCGACTGGGAGGACTGGCCCGCGGGCTGGGGGTCCCGGAGGCGGAAGTTTTGGGATCAGGGAGGCGCTGGGAGCTTTGGATAGGACCGGCTCCTGGGCAGGAGGGTGAACGCCTAGTTGGAGCTAAAAGGCTGACGGGGAAGTGACAGACCCTCGAAGTTTGATTCTGTCGGGGGGCGTGTGCCCGTTTTCCCCAGGATCCGGAGGAGGTATTGCCACCTGACCACCTAACTGGGCGCTGTCTGGGGTCTGCCTCCAGGTGAAACACTTCACCGGGACCCGAGCTGTGCTTCGGAGTTTGCCTGAGAACTCTGCTTCCGTCCTCTGCAATCGGGTTCTCTCTCTGAGAACCTCGTGTCCGGGTCACTTTGGAGGCGCCCGTAATGTGTCCCTAAAACGATTGAGAAGAGTCTTCGTTTTCCTGGGGCTCCTTTTTTTTGTTTTTCATATCCCGCCTGTCTTGGTCAGCTGCTGCCCACCACACGACTTCTACTTCCCTAATTGCCAGCAGCAGTGGAAACAGTGTGTACAAACGCCCCAAATCTTTCAGCCCGCCCTCCTACCCTGGCGACTGAAAAGGAGAATTCTTGGCAACCCAAATCAGGCCTTCACTTGAGCCATTAGACTGGCTTATGAAATCCACATCGACCTTTCTGTGCCAGGGACCCCTGGTGTGGCGCTTAAGATAAGATAAGCACTGGACTGCTAACCACAAGGTTGATGGTTCAAATCCACCAGACGCACCTTGGAAACAGTATAGAAACACTGTGAGTCGGAATCGACTCAACGGCCCAAAACAAGCTGCAAGGGCTTGGGTGTATACAATTGTGGGTTGTTGGAAATGATCCCCTTGACGCTTGAGTGGGTGGAGGAAGACTAGGGTACCTGAGCCTCTGCCTAGGCTGAGTTGGAAAATAAATCCCCTGCTCTGCCTCCTCTCCCAGCTCCAGGTTGCAAAGCAGGTGGCCATCCGTGCTTCACTAACTGCTATTTCTCAATTGAAAATGGGATCTCTTCTTTCTTGTTGGCAAAGGTGCCTTGGAATTTGTGTCGCTGGCTCAGCAAGCCTTTCCGATTTGCCTGGTTTGGGTTGTTTGCGTTTTATATCAAGATGGGAACACAAACAAGTTATTCCTGCTAACAGTCTGGTATCTCATCAAGAGGGGACAGAGTGTGCCAGCTCTCCAGAGAGAAAAGGTGAGCGTCACGGTGGCTTTATGTTGCCCAGTTCTCCATTTGGCTTTCAATAGAGAAGGTAGGGCCTGGGACCTGGGGTGGGGGTGAGGGGTGGGTGATAGCGGGCTCCCGGATGAAAGTGAGCCCTGGGAGTTGATTGTTGATTGCCAGCTGTCTCTGATAAATTAAAGTGGCTGCTTGCCCGTTGCAACTCCTGTTTGACCAGTCTTAGAGGAGGATGGTTTCCACCTTAAGCCGTGTTTTATGGGATGAAGAACACAAGGCATGATTTCTGTATTTGAACTGGATTTTTTTTTTTTTCTTTTGTCACATGACCTTTCCTTTACTGGGTTGCTCTTTTCTGTCAAGTGCTGAGGGTGTAAGGATGGAAGATAAGTTCTCTGCCTTCTGGTTGCTTATTGTTGAATGGCAAAGACAGGCGCAGCAGTCAGCCCCCAAGATGTTGTCGTTGGTGTGATGGATACCGGCTGAGGTGTGGGGGGTGAAGCTCGGGGCAGAGGCCTCAGATTGATCCAGAACCATCGGGAAGGCTGACTGTAGCGATGCTAGCTGAGCTGAGTTGAGAAGGAGCGGCAGGACTTTGGTAGTGTGGAAAAGTAGCCAGGCCCTGCTTCATAATGTGCAAGTCTTAAAACTCAGAGGCACTGGGAGTAGTTTTGTGTGGCTGGAGAGACAAAGGGTAGGTGCAGGCTAGAGGAGGCTGGAAAGGTAGGCACGTGGCTAAGCGTTGAGGGTTTTGTGGGCCAGGTCCACAAAATTGAGCAGTTTTCCATGAAAAGACTGCTTGTTTAGGAAGCATGGCATGGGTTGGGCTGGCTTATTCTTTGCTTTTAGCCCTTGTAGTTCATATCGCTCTTCTCTTACCCATGATGTTTGATCATCTATGCTCCTTACGTCGTGCCTACTTCTGGGAGTGGGAGGTAGACATGAGCCTCTGTTATCAGCTTGTGCAGTCAAGTTGAAGAGATAGAGGGAACGCACAGCCCTCTGTCTGTCCTGTGCAAGTGATCAAGTGATTGGGAGGCGGGGGTGATTTTCTCTTGTGCAGATCAAGGCGCTGTTGACATGAGGCCTTGACAGTACCAGGAAGCAGAGGAGATTCTAGAGAGAGAGAGACATGGGAGTGAGGGAACTCTGAGTGCTTATGAGAGGAGAAAGTTATCCTTAAATGCTTTTGGAGGGGTTGGGGAGGGGAGATGTGGATGAGAGGGGGCGTTGAAAGGAAGTGCTCTCATAAGCACAAGGAGGCTTCAGAAAGTTCTTGGGGAGCTGGAATAGAAAGATAATGGATTTTTTCCATGAGCTTTTTGAAGCCCCTTCATATAGGTGGGATCAGGAGGGATCAAACTGGGATGAGCTTTAAATGTCAACAGCTAAGGAGTTTTGACGGTGTTAGGAGACAGTCTTGGCACTGGTATCTGCAGGAGATGTGGGAGTTGTTGGAGATGCCAGTTAGGAGGATGTGCTTACCCTGGTGAAAGGCATGAAGATAGCAATCATATGCTAGCAGGGTGGCTGAAGGGGGATGTGAGGAGGCCTTAGGTTGTAGAGAAGATTGAGGAGGAGCAGGAATCACAGATTTTTCTCTGAGTGGCTTGAGGCAGGATGGATCCCAGGAACCTAGAAAACAAAAAAAGAATTAAAAAGGAAGATGAGTTTGGCTTCAAGACATGTCGAAGGCTCTTCAGAGTCCCATAGGAAATGGGGCCCTGCGCTTGGGAGAAAAGTAATTCATTTGTTCCACGACTGTGTACTGAAGTTCTTTGTGCCAGGGCTTGTAAGTTGGTACTAGCGTTCATCTCCCTTGTGTTTGTTTCAAATTTTAACTGTAGACAGTGAGAGTTAAATTCATATAGGCTTATCAGCATCCATTCTTGTCCTGCTTTCATTTTGTTGTTAAGTGCAGTCGAGTTGGTTCTGACCCACAGTGACCCTGTATAGGATTTCTGAGGAACCACTGGTAAGCTTGAGCTGCTGACCTTCCGGTTCAAACGACTTTGCAGTCTGGCGCTAAACCCACAGCGCCTCACAAGGACTTCATTTAGTTAGCACTTTAGTTGTAAAAAAAAGTGTGTGACACCCAGCGCATAGCCCAACCCTCTGCTTTCTGACATGTTGGTGGTTGTGACTCATAGTGACCCTATAGACAGAGTAGAAATGCCCTGAGGATCTCTGAGGCTGTGAATCTTCATATGAGTAGACTGCTTCAGCTTTCTCCTGAGTTTGGTATATGTATAGCACAACATTCGCCAATTCATTTAATAAGTCACAAGCCAGGAGAAAGATGAGGCTGTCTGTTTCCTGTAAAGGTTTCCAGCATTGGAAACCCTACATACAGGGTCACTGTGAGTCGGAATTGACTCCATGGCATTAGATGGAGTGGACTTTAATGCTACGGCAATTTGCCCTTGCTTTGAACTGGGTGAGTTAGACAAACCAACTCCTACTGGCAACAAATTCTGTATCACCTCCATCTTCGCTTGCTGTACACTTGATCTTACCTGAAGGCTAACTAGGCCCCACATAAACCTGTTCCCACTGATCTACCAATCTTAGCGGAATGAATCTTGTTTGTAAGCCTTGGAATTACCTGTAATTTTGTTAACCTCGTAAGCACCTACGATCCAGCAACCCTAAAGAAAAGCTAGGATCTTGAGACAGGTATCCCTGTCTCATCCTGAGGTAGCTGTACCATTTTGCCACCTCTACATGTCTGATATTGTTCAGATTTCTTCCGTATTGTATGTCATCATGCCATGTGGCTCATTATGTGACTACTGAGTAATACTGTCCATTGCTGTGAATGCACCACTTTCACTCATCTGATTTACCATTGGCAGGAATTCATTTCGGTCCAGGTTTTTGTGCGCATACTGCTCTGGTCAGTTTTGTATAGGTCTCCTGTAGTACAAGAGTTTTACTGAGTGTAAACTCAGGGACGGCACTGCTGAGTCATGTGGGGAAATCAGTGTTTAGCGTGAGATATTGCTGATCTGTTTTCAATCTTTAGAAGGAACTTGCAGTTGCTCCATCCCCTTACTATTGATAATTTGTTATTTATGCCAGTCCAGTGAGTATGACATCAAATCTTTGGGATCCTGATTTCCATGCTCCTGAATGCTGATGTTGAATGCTTCTTCTTGTGTTTACTAGCCATATGTATTTTCTGTGAAATTTTCATGTTTTTGTCAATTTTTTCTGAGATTCTTTGTGCTTCTTAGGAACATTGATTTGTAGGAATGTTTTATAGGGTCTTGATTTTAACCCTTTGTGTGTCGCAACTAGGAAGGGACTTCAGAAAGTCTGGAATTTTTTCCCCCGAACTTTCTGAAGACCCTTGGTATGTTCTATCTACTTGTAACCTGTCTTTTTATTTTTAAAGGGAGTTGTGATGAGAAACTGTCCTTAATCTTGGCAGAGTAAGATGTGCTTTCCCCATTATAGTTAGTGGTTCACGTCTTGTTTAAAAACATCCTTTCCAGAACATAATCTATGCCTTGAAGGAGCTTTGCTCTAGTGTGGGGGCCAGACACGCAGACAGCACATGGGCATTGAAGGTTACAAGTGGCCAATTTTCCCTTGACGAGGAGCCAGAGTAGGAAAGTTTTACAGGGTTGGGAATGAAGAGAAGAGTTAGGTGCACAGGTGAGGGTGGGCATTCCTCTGGCTTGTGAAGGGCAGTTGGGGGCACTGCCTGGAACTCCATATGGCTGGAGCAGAGGTGTGAGGGCCTGAGGCATGAAGAAAGATTTTGGATCAGCAAGGAGGGAGGTTCTGGAAGCCACGGGAAGAGATGAAAAGGCCCAGGGGAAGATGGAGGAGAGGTAGACCACAGCCTTATTTCCTGATGCCTGGCGTGGTTTGAGATGCAGTTAGGATTCCTGGGAGTGGCTCTGACGACACACTACCTGCTGTAGTCAGGACACTTGATCTTCAGGTATTGGGCAAAGGCTGGTGGTACATCTGCAGTTGTTGTTGTTGAGTACCTGGAGTCGGTTCCGACTCACAGTGACGCTGCACAGGGTTACCAAGGCTGTAAATCTTTACAGGAGCAGAAAGCCTCATCTTTCTCCCGCGGAACCACTGGTAGTTTCGAACTGCTGACCTTGAGGTTGGCAGCCTGATATGTAACCACTACGCTACCAGAGGACAGGGCCTATCATTGGTGAGGCTGGCCAGAGGCATAAGTGCTCTCCTGCGTTTTTGATAGAGCAATGAGTTCAGGGGAAGTGTCTCATCTCTCAGACAGTGGGAGCCATGTTAGATGTTGGGAAGGCAGCAGGGCAGGGCCAGATCCAGCCCTCTGGTTTTGTTAGTATGCTCTATTGGAACACAGCCACGCCATGAGTTCATTCATTGTCAGTGGCTGCTTCCTTGCCACATTGGCAGAGCTTAGTCATGGGGCAGGCGGTGCATGGTTGGCAGAGCCTAAGATTTTTACTTTTAGGCTCTTTACGTGAAAAGTTTGCCAACTTCTACAATTTGGAATGGAGTCCTGGGTTAATGCGCTGGACTGCAAGGTCAGTTTGAACCTCAAGGCCGGCAGTTCAAGCTCACCAGCTGCTTTTCGGAAACCCTGTACAGGGTCACTATGAGTCGGAACCAACTTGACGGCACTTCACAACTGAGAGCGTTGGTGACTGGTGACTTAGCGAGAACAGAGCAGCCACTGCTCCGGTTTGGCCAGTTTCTGTTGGTTGGATAATGGGTCGAATCTAGGCCTATCTTCTGTGTTTCCAAGAGAAGTTGGAAATCTGGATTTGTTTTTTTAAATGGAGGCTATATCCATATTGAAACATTGACTTAAGTAAGGACCCTCATAGGCTAAACAGAACGTGCCTGCAGGCCAGCATGTGGAACTGGACCCCTTCTGCATTGATGAGGAGCACCGGGATGGATTCACTTAGTACTTGTGCACGCTCAAGCCGGTCGATCAGCTTCTTTTGCCTCATTTGGAGATAAAAATAGGTGTAATGTCCTATAAAATGGGTGTGCTGTCTACTTCCCAGGACTGCGAGGATTAACTGAGAACTGACAAAGCTCTTCTCAGGGTGCTGGTGCATGGTGGGCTCTCGGCTCACGGTCATCCCGCAGCTACCCTGCCCACCTCTCACTTTCCAGCCTGGTTAGGGGGTTATGGGAATCAGGAGGAGGACAGGGAGTAGGCCCCTTGGAGCTCCTATACTCCTGACTCTGCGGTGCTGGGGTTTAAGCTGCTCTGGGGCTTGACGGCTGAAATAGAGGGACAGTTGGGAGTTCTGGGACGCTGGGCAACCAGCAGAGCTGGGATTCAAGATGGGCAGTGGGGTTACTGCCTGTGCCCATGGCTGCTGCCCTGTAGACTGGGGAGGACCGTGGAAATGAGGGATGCACTGCTGGTCTGGGAGGACTTGGAATCCAAGGCTGAGAGCCTGGAGACTTAACGGCTGCTAAGAAGAGGAGCTCAACAGCCCCGGAGAATGGGGTGGCCAGCTTCCGCTGCAGCCGCCAGGTCCCAGATGACCCACAGTGCCCTTCTCACTGCAGGAGTTGGTGACTCCAGGGCACTTGAGTAGAGGGGAGGAACAGCAGCAACCTTCCCCCTCCACCCCGCTCCCTCTTGGTCCCCTCTGGCCGCTTGTAGGCCCTTGGAAAGACTCCCTCACAGTTCGCTTGGTCATCTCTTGCATGAAGAGCTGCAATGGTGGCCCCAGCCATGGGGATGGGACTGGCCAGAGGTCATCTAGAGAGCTGGCTGCCTCAGCTGTGGGCTGGGAACCACACGAGGGAGGAAACTCAGGCTAATGCGCAAACTTGACAGATAGGCAGATAGTAGATCTTTTCCCGTTATCTTTAATGTGAAATGTTGGCTAACGAACCAACTCATAGCCAAGTCATAGCGATCCTGGGTAGGGTTTCTGAGGAGTGGCTGGTGAGTTTGAACTGTCGACCTAGAGGCCCAGTGTTGATCCTACAGTGCCACCCCAGGACTCCAGTCGGTAAGTGAGGAGTTGGCAAATCTCAATACCTGCCGCTGCTTCCAGCCCCCATTTTGGCCCCTGAGTAGACCGAGAACCAGGCCTCAGCCCTCTGAGGAGGCGTGACTGCTTAGGACCCTCTTACTGAGGCAGCAGTGCGTTGTTGGTGCTGTCGGTGGACTCGCAGCTTGCTGGGCCCCTGCTCAGCTGCCCCGTCCTGAAGGATCTAACAGTAGAGGCTTTGCCACTTCCTTTCCAGCTGTCTGGTGTGTAAGGGGTGCTTCCTGGATTGATCTCTCTTCATTTTAGACACCGTATAAACCAGGTAGCCTGACATGAATGATTTTAAAAGACGAAGCCCCACAGGCACCTGGATGGTCTGTGTAAGCATTTTCTTGAAACTCAGGGACGGGGTCACGTGTGGTACCACGATACTTTGACAGACCTGGCCGAAGTCCCACCAGGCCGTAGCAGTCGTTTGAAGCAATGATAGTAAGAAGTCACGGTTGTGGCTTGATTTACATTCATGGCATTTTAAAAAGAGATTGTTTTGTGATAACAGAAGTCATGTTTTCTTCTGTGAAACATGAAAAATTCAGATACAAATAAGGTTATGGAACCAAGTCTTTAGTTTCAGTCAAATTCATCTGTGTGTTCTCTGCATTTATTGTACGTAGCTGAAATAATGCAGTGGCAAATATCTGTTGTTTTTCTAGACTCTCCTTTAAAGATAGGTTCATAACTGCTAGGTCAATGGAAGTGAACATTTTTAAACTTCTTAATAGATATTACCAAATTCTCTTCCAGAAAGGCTTTTTCCTTCCCAGTATTATGACGTCTCTGTATAATTGAGTTCGTTATGATAATTTGGTAAGCAAAAAATACTCATTCCTCTTACCTTTAAAAAAAAAAAGGTTCTTATATGTGGAACTTTGTTAATACATTTGTGCACCGAAGCTGACTTTCCCAGGCCTCTGGGGGCATCCTGACAGCCCCTGTGACCGGGGCACCAGAAGTCGTCTTGGCAGGTCATACTGTAGTTACTGGTCTGTACATGATATCAGCTGACATGTGACACTGTGGAGTGGGGCGTGGCAGGCCCGGGCATCTCGGAATGGATCAGAAAGAGAGGCAGTTGAGGACAGGAGACTGGAAGACTGAGGTGGGTTGGATATGGCCAACTCAGCCCATCAAGAGGCCCAGAGGGAACGAGTGACGTGCCTAGATGGATTTGTGGAATTGGTGCCGGAGTTGACTCCAGAAGTCACCTGGCCTCCCTGCTCCCCAGAACTCTCCCACTCTGCAAAGCCTCTTGCAGACAAGTAGGATTGGAGACCCCCCTCTGTGTCAGGAAGAGCACCCACACCCTTCTGTATTTTGCACATTTTGGAAGAGGGTCCTGCAACTTATAAAAGATAAGAAGACCAAAAAAAAAAAAAAAAAGATTAGAAGACCACTTAGGCCAAAATCCCAGGGTCAGCGGGCACATGGGAGACGCGGCAGAGGCTTCGTTCACCAGGTACCCTATGTTCGTGCAGTGCTCAGTGTCCCTGGGGAGGGGTCCCACAGGCGCTTCGCAGGTCCTGGCAGAGGGAGGCAGAGGGGACAAGGTAGGCTGTGAAGGGTTATAGGTGCCTTTGTGGCGCAGTGGGTTAAGCACTTTCCTGCTAACCACAAGGCCAGTAGTTCAAACCCACCAGTCACTCCACAGGAGAAAGATGAGGCTGTCTGCTCCCGTGAAGACTGAAGTCCTGGAAACCGTATCGAGCAGTTCCCTCCTGTCGCTATCACTTGGAATCAACTCAGTGGCAGTTGGTTTTCATGGATTTGGGTGTCTTACCAGTTGGTGATTGTAAATGGTTTGCCACCACCTCTGAGGCTCAGCACCAACTTAAAATCGGGCTCATCATCCAGAGGCCACCAGCTGTAGCGGGATCCGTTTGGGTGAGCTTGGGCACTGGAGGCTGGCAATTCCTAGGAGTCTTCTGCCAGCTGAGACCTCATTCCTCTGAGGAGAGAAAGGTTCTGGCATAGGTGAAAACGCTCAGCATTGATCTCGGGCCTGAGAACCACGGTGCTTGTTACCTGGTCTGCACCTGAATAGGTTGAGAGGACCCCGGGGACAGCTGGCCACAGGTGATGACTTCTTATTTTAGTTCCTTGGTCTGATCATAAGTGACTTGACGGTTGTAGAACCTATAAAAGCAGTGCTACCCGTAACCCCATATCCCGTTACCATTTCAGTGTCCTTTTAGCTTTGTGATCTCCTGTGACATGAGGCTGAAAGAACATGGGCTTTTTGATGTTTTGTCAGACTGCTGCCTGACCTCAGGCAAATACTTGGTATTTTAGGGCCTTCGTTCCCTCAGTTGTAAAACAGGAATGTTGCTGTATGCTGTCCAATCAGTTCTGACTCATCGCGACCCTTACATACGGTTTCTTAGGCTTTAAATCTTGATGGGAGCAGAAAGCTTTATCTTTCTCCTGTGGAGCAGCCAGTAGATTTGAACTGCTGACCTTGCCATTGACAGCCTAATACATAACCCAGTGTGCCTCTAGAGTTCCAAAACAGGGATGATAGCCCCAACCTTTCAGGGCGGTCGTGAAGGGTTGAGCGGTGGCTGGCAAAAGCATCCAGTAGAGTGCCTGCTTCTCAGTAAAGGGAACACCCCAGTATAGTTCCACACTCACGTAACTTCTCCTCAGCATGGTCCTCCTCTGTGTCAGCATTTTGATTTTGTCATTACAGGCCACATGGGACTTCTTTACGCTTTGCATTCCTGTATTACAAGGTGTTTACGTTGCCTCCAACTGAGACTTCCCTCAGCCAGTAGTAACAATTAATAAAAGGTTATTGTGATAAAATACATATAACTAAACACCTACTACTTTAACCTTTAAAAACATTTTATTGTGGTAAAACAAAACGTGCGATTTTACCCACTTTTAATAAGTGTGATTTGGGCCCCCTCAAGTACATCATAGACTGTGTATGTCATTTCGTCCATTCCAAGAGTTTTTTGTCCCACCCAGCAGGAACTCCTATGCTCTTAAGCAGCAGCTCCCAGCCCCTGGTGGTAACTCTGCATTTACCTGTTCTAGATGCTTCAGGATCATACAATATTTGTCCTTTTGTGCCTAACTTAACTTGGCACAGTATTTTCAAGGTTCACTCATGTCGTAGCATGTATCAGAACTTCATTTCTCTTTATGGTTGGATAATATTCCATGTTATTGCGCAGACCACAGTATCTTTGCCCCACACTGTGTTTATGCATTCATGCGATGGTGAACACTCCAGTTGTCTCCACCTTTTGGCTCTTGTGAACAGTGCTGCAGTGAACATTGGTGTGGAAGGTTCTGGTTGGGTCTCTGCTTCCAAGCCTGGGGTAGAGTGGAACTGCTGGCGTATGTGCTTCTTCTGTGTCGAGCTCTTTGAGAACCCCCACACTGTTTCCCACAGCTGCTGTGCCATGGTTTGTACCCCCTCCCTCCCAGCAGGGCACCTGTGTTTCAGTTTTGCCACATCCTTCCCAACACTTATTGCTTTCAGGTTTCTGACAATAGCCATCCTAGTGTGTGCGAAGTGGCATTTCATTGTGGTTTTGTGATGTGCATCTCCAAACCATGAGTCCCAATGGACTGCAGGGCCTGAGATTAGTGATGAGGCGCCCTGTGGCACAGTGATTAAGCACTGAACTGGGAACTGAGAAGTGGGTGGTTCAAACCCACCCGTTATTCCATGGGAGAAGACCTGGTGACCTTCTGTAAAGGTGACAGCTTAGGAAACACCCTTAGAAGCAGTTGTCCTCTGTCCTTACAGGTTCATACCACAAGACTAGCAACAAGCTTTTCCATAATTTCAGATGGAAAATACCCACGTAGCCTCATGTTTGTTTTTGACGACTTGATGTGGCTAGACATAGCATACTGAGAGTGTAGGACTGGGTCTGAATGGGGACAGCGGATCATCTCTGGGTCCCCAGGACCCCAACAGGGCTTGGTCTGCATCCCTGTAAAAGCTGTAGCTGAGGTTCTTAGCTGTGCTTCTGCAGCTGTTCTGCGAGCGGATCCATCTACGGTTGTATGGACGTGTTGTAACTCTCCACGTGTGCTGGTCATGTAGGAGGCCCCACCTGCCTGTAGGATGAATGGCAGCTGCAGCAGCCTTCAAGTCTGGGCTCGGGAGTAATTGGCTTTGAAACCAGCCCTGTGATTTGTACCTGGATGTGGTTAGAGAGATTGCTAATTGCTGGCGCTGAGCTGAGCTGTCCAGCCATCCCAGGGGCATCCCAGGTCTAATCCTCTGCGGCTGGGTCTGACGGTACAGGCCTGGCACCATGGTGTTTACTGCAGGCCTGACTCATGTGCTAGCTTCTCATGCTGTGTGCAGTCCAGGACCACGCTTTACCACTGTTCCATAGTGTGAAGGGCGAAGGAAAAGAAGGAGAGACCAAGATTTTTTGAATGTCTGCCATACGCCTGGCGCTGTGTTGCGCCGAGTGCTTTCTATATGTTGTTAAATACGTGCATTCGGTTCTGACTCATAGCGTCTCTTAATTCCCATGAAAACAGTTTAGGAGAGATGTTGCTACCTCCTCCCTTCTTTCTTTTTGTCTTTTTAAATGGAAGAACGCAGACCTGGAGTGCTAAGTTATGCCAGCAAGATGACCCGGTGAGTAAGCAGCAGCGAAGGTGCCGGAGCCCATATCTGCTCCCTTTCCTGTGCTACCCCAGAAGTCCCTGGGCGGTGCAAACGGTTATGCGCTCAACGACTAGCCTGGGGGCACCTTGGCAGACAGGCCTTGGCTGTCTGCTCCTGCAAGGGCACAGCCTTGAAAACCCTGTGCAGCAGTTCTCCTCGGCACACATGGGGTTGGAGGACTTGAGGCATCTCATAACCACCGCCATGTTCCAGCGCATTCTCCCTTTTGGGGTGGGGACGCTGGCTTCCTTACTGCAGTATGCCAGTGAGGGCAGTGGAAAGGGGGAGCCCGGAGCCCCGGCCTTCTTATGCGCCTTGTGATCAAAGCAAGTCACTCCAGCTGCCTGGGTCTCTTTCCATTCATGGGAAGTGAGGATTGAACTTAATGTGTGCCCACAGGGAGTTGTGGGGTGCCGAGGACCACATGATGACCTTGTTCTAACAACTGCAGGTTCTTAGAGTTTGGGAGGCAGCCTTCTCTCCTTCCTCCTTCCAGAGGAACCCTGGCTAAAGTTCAGGCTGAGCTGTCCTCTCCAGGAAAAGGGACGTTAGAGCCAGATGGGTCTCAGTTTGCTGCTGTTGGATAGCATGTGTGTGGCCTTGAATAAGTCTTAAGTCACTGGGCCTCCTTGGGACCTGTCAGCCCATTAGCTTTCCGTCTGTTGGTCATTTTTCCTCTCCCATTCTGAGCAGGTGGTCTGGGGAGACCGCCGGCACGAGAAACTCTCTTTTCTGTTACTACTGCTGCAGGCCTGTAACAAAATCATCCAGATTGACTCAGCCAGGTTTTAATCCACCGTGCCTTCAGGGCTCCTAAGCGCCCTGTATATGAGTTCAAGTGTTGGGCTGCTCACCGAAAGGTTGGTAGTTCCAGCCCACCAGCCACTGCATGGGAGAACTATTTGGTGGTCCGCTTCTCTAAAGACTCAGTCTTGGAAACCCAGGGGAGCTGGAATCCACCGATAGCAGTGCGTTTGGTTTGGGGTTTTTTCTAGAACACCTACCACAGGCCAAGTCCTCGACACATGCTAGAGATACAGCTGTGAACAGACTCCTGGGCTGCTGCCCTCGGGGTCCTTTCCGAAAGCTGTGGGCCGGTCATTGGACCCACACACATGTATACTTGTGACGGACCTGGTGTGTGCAGGGTGAGGTGAGGCCATGTGGTGGGGGCCCAGCCTCGGTCAGAGTGGGGCTGGAATGGCAGAAAGAGTCTCAGACGACCCTTCATGGCTAGTGACCCTTCCAGGGGCAGCCTGGAGACAGGGTAAGAGCCAGAATATGTGGTCCAAGCCCCAGTTTTTCCATTGACACCCCCACCCCTGGATTTCATTAAACCCCTTGAACCACATTTCTGAGCCACGTTTTTCTCATCTGTAACATCAAATCCAGTTGCTAACAAGTTGATTTTGATTTCTCTCAAGAGCTGATGTTTTAGAAGTTGGTCGCCAGGCCTTTCTTCTGAGGTGCCTCTGGTGGACTGGAACCTCTAACCTTGTGGTTAGTAGCCAAGTTTCCATTAGTAACATGCTGTTGTTAGGTAACACCGAGTGTGCTCTGACACGTAGTGACCCCATGTAGAACAGAAGGAAGCACTGCCTGGTCCTGTGCCGTCCTCACGATTGTTTCTATGTTTGAGCCCATTGGTCCAGTCCATCTTGTTGATGATCTTTTCTGCTGACCCTCTACCAGGGGACTGGTTCCTCCTGATAACATGTCCAAAGTATTGGAGATGGGGTACATTCTGACTGTACTTTCAACACAGATTTGTTCTTAAGGCAATTCATGGGGAGTGATAATACCAGGGGACTTCAAAAAGTTTGTGGAAAAATTCCTTTATCTCTCTTTTTTTTAAGTTTTTATTGTGAACTAAGTGATAGTTTACATGGGAGAACATTGGTTTTACACCATCGTTTCATTGCAGTGATTGCAATCATCATTCAACAATATTCCATTCCCTCTGGGGTTTTATTTGGGGTGGGGAGGAATGTACACAAAAACACTCAGGAATTTATAATAATTTAAGCAACCAAAGGATACATTCTGCAAACCTGCCTGCTGATCACCAGTACCCAGTCCCTCTTTATCCATGAGTCCAGAGTCCTCAGTCCTTTATCTTTTAATTCCATTTTCCCACAAACTTTTAGAAGCCCTCTTGAATGTATCTCATAAGCCAGCATTCTTTAAAAAGTCCTCACACAGATCTAAGGGACCAACATAGCTTCATTCCACAGAAGATTTCGGATGTGACTCATAACAGCAGACATAGTGTAGATGCATAGACTGAGTAGTTAGGTTGAAGGGAAATTACTGGGAGAAGATCAAAGCTGGGCTATTGAGTTAGCCCCTAACTCTACTACAGCTTTCCAAACGTCTGTGAGGTGGGTGGGCTGCATGGTGGGCTCAGAGTTCTTCCTGGCCTCCAGAGCAAATGAACTGGGTCAGAAACTTGATTCTTGACGCCCTCAAGTAATAGGGGAATGATGAAAATCATCATTATTACCTGTAGGGTTTATTTATAATCAAGGTAACCCAAGGAATTTGATCTTTGCCCTTGGTTCGTGAGTGAGAAGCCGTGAAACCTTGGACTTTCTGCAGTGATGGAGCAGCTGTGATAAAGGTTTGTGTTTGATGCTGTGTAGGGCTAGCCTAGCCAGAAAGACCTGTCATTGTCTGGTGATAGCAGCCTAGTCTCGTGGGTGGGGTAGATCCAATGAGTCGTGCCTGGGTAATGCACTGGAATGGCTCTGGACACAGACGCTCCGTGGACTCCCTCATTGACTGTATACGTTGATGTACATGGCAGGGTGGTGGGTCTCTTTCTGGGACTAGAAGCTCCACATTGGGAACCCTCCCAGACCTCACCCTTTAATGTTATTTTTGCAGTAGGGAAACTAATTACAAAGTAGGGGGCTCTCCTGGGTTCTGTAGGTGGGTCTAGCAAACCATCAAACCTGAGGGAATATTTGAGCCAGCAGGCCATTAGTTGGGGGAGGGCTGTCTGGGGACCCTGAGCTTTTATGGCTGGCATCCTGAGGGGTGGTGGGAAACTTCAAATGTGTAACCAGCACATCAGAAGTGAGGGTGTCTTTGGAACCCCTAAACTTGGAGCTGGTGTCTGAAATCTGAAGGAACTTCCTTTGAGGTTACGCTCTGATGTGGGATCAGGAAGAAGTGCTGCCCTTGTGTGGTTGGAGCCATCCAGGCTCAGAGCTGAAGTGACTGGTGTCCTTCCGCTGGTGTCCGACTGAGAAGTGGAACACATACCTTGACTGCCGATGACAGATGTCAACGCTGACTCTGAGGTGCTCTTGTACCCGTTTTGTTGTCCACAGGAGACACTGGGCAATGAACCCGAGGCCGCAGCTCACACTGGTCTGAAGCTGTGTGGGAAAGCTGAGAGAGTTCTCGGGAAAGATGGCCATGGCCCCAAGCCCTTCCCTGGCTCAGCCGTACACCAGCCCCGTAGCCGTGGCCGTGTGGGAATGGCAAGACGAGCTGGGCACCTGGCACCCCTACAGCGCTACCGTCTGCAGCTATATCGAACAGCAGTTTGTCCAGCAGAAGGGCCAGCGCTTCGGCCTGGGGAGCCTGGCCCACAGCATTCCCTTAGGCCAAGCTGACCCCTCTCTGGCTCCTTACATCATCGATCTCCCCAGCTGGACCCAGTTCCGCCAGGACACTGGTAAGACCCTTCTTTATTGTGACTACTTTAGTCGGGGTACTGTGCCAGGTGTTGGGGATCAGGGTTAAGGAAGTCCCCTGAAATACACAGGGGAGTGGGAGGAGGGTACCGGGGATGCGGCCCCACAGTGTGGGATGAGCCTCTTAAAGAAGAGGGTATTGGGCGCACAGCCCAGACCCCACCTCAGCCCCTGGGAGGTATCCCGTTTTGTTGACTTCATGTACAGACTTGAGGCTTTGGTGGCTGGGCAGTCTGTCATGGAGGGGGTGTTCCGCTAGTCTTGGGGGCCCTGGTGATGAGTTGGGGTTCCACTGCTCAGTCACTGTGGCCTGGGCAGAGGACTTCACTCCTGTGTCCAGTCATGATGGCTTTTGCACTTTTTCTCAGTTCCAGTGAGTTTTCATGAACATTCCTGGAGTCCTGGTGTGGTGCTGTAGGAAAAGCACTGCAAGGTTGGTGGTTCAAACCCACCAGTCACTGGGGTTTTGGTGATGGGGCTCTGCTCAGTCCTGCTAATCCAGAGGTGTTCTTTTCCTTCCCTGATTCTACCCCAGGGCCATTTGGCACTACTGGGGCCATTTTTGATCCTCTTGAATTGGTGGGAGGAGAGCTACTGGCATTAATGGATAGAGACAGGGATGGTTCTCCTAAACATCCTGCAGTGCACAGGCCCGCCCCCACTGCAAAGAATGGTCTGGCCCATTACTCAGACAGCACTAGGCTTGGGAACCCCAGTCTGCTCCCTGTCAGTAGCATTCTAGAGTTTTTCTTTCAGCTGTAGCCCTGATCTGTGTGATGCAGGTAAAAGCCCTTATTGGGTTTCATAGTGTTGGCAGGCAACTGAACGGCAGCAGATTACAACAGAGAATAACACCAATTGTGCATTGATGGCGTTGGGTAACTATAGGTACTAAGGAGGAAAGAACTAATGGGGGAAGGGGAGGTCCTACAGAGCATTTCCCTCAAGAACAGGACTTCATACGGAAGTGGGGGCCATGGGCAGGTTTGGGGCCGAGGAGCACTGTGACCTGACTCTGGCCTTCAGAGTGTCCATCTGGCTGCCGTGAAGAAAGGGGTGGGGAGAAGGCCAGGGCTAAAGTCTGAGACCAGCCTAGAAGGTAATTCGAAAAACCCATCTCCGGTACGTGTGACTTGAAACGTGGTCCAGGTGGTTTTCTTGTTCTTCCTCTAGAGGTTTGTTTTGCTAAGACCTTAATAAACCATCGGTAGCGTGTTTCCCTGTAGTTGTGACTTGAGAAGTCACAGAGATGGTATAGCTAGATAAGAGAATTGCAGAACAACAAATCAATTGTACAGCAAGTTAAGCTGTGACATAATACAGAGTCCTGGTGTGGCGCTGTAGGATCAGCACTGGACTGCTAGCCGCAAGGCCAGTGGTTCAAACCCACCAGCTGCTCCTAGGAAACCCCATGCAGGGTAGCTGTGAGTGAGAACAGAATTGGTGGCACTTAACAGCAATCACAGAGTCCTGGTGTGGCCCTGTGGGTTAATGCGCTGGACTGCGAAGGTTGGTGGGTCAAGCTTACCAGCTGCTCTTCGGAAACCCTATAGAGGGTCGCTGTGAGTTGGAACTGACTTGACGGCACTTAACAACAACCACAACCACATCGAGCAATGCTGGGAAATCATGGACAGTGTTCTTCATGATGAAGGGCCAGAAAGTGGGAATCAACGTAAGAATTGTCTGTGCTTTGCTCTTGGTGGGTGATTTCATTTTCTTTAAACATTTTTGTTGCTTTTTAAATGAGTAGCTGTAATGGTCATCAGAATCCTGGTGTGGTGCTGTAGGATAAAGCACTGGACTGAAAGGTCAGTTTGAACCGCAAGGTCTGTGGTTCAAACACACCAGTTGCTCCCTGAAAACCCTAGCGTAGGTGTGAATCAGAACTGACTCATCTCAACGGCACTTAACATAACTTTTGTTGAATTTTTTTTTTTTAATGTTTTATTTATTGTGAATTATGTGATAGTTTACATGGGAAAACATTAGCTTTACATTCATCCTATCGTATATCGTTTCATTGCCATGGTTACAATCCCTTCCATCCATCATCAACCAACCAAAAGGTATACACTATAAGCCTGCCCCCTGGTCGTCAGCACACAGCCCCTCTCCCTCTCTGGGTCTGAAGTCCCCAGCTGCTCCATCTCTTCACACCATAGTCTCTGCCTCCATCTCTGGCGTCACAGCTTCTCTTTGTAGGGTCTCGCACTCCGCTCTTCTCCCTTGATGGTTCCAGGGACCTCGGCTCCTAGACTGCATAGTCAGTCACTCCCCTCCTTTTGCTGCAAAACGTCCACCTTTACATTTCCAACCCTCCCAGTCAGACCTGATAACATTTCACCATTGGGCCTATCCCCATCTCCTTTCATCAGCCCCACCCAGACAGATTGGATATTGCTCACTGGAGATTCTACCTTCCTCCAGGCCCTCTGGATCTAGTCTCCCTCTTGAAAGCTTGTAAGCCAGTCACTTCTTGCCTTTGTAGCCCCCACATCTCTGGTAGCCAGTGTCCAATTTGCCCATCCCTGTCTACTCTGTGTGTGGAGGGGGTGAGAATGATCCTTACTATAAAGATTTCTTCCCTCTTTTGAGCTACTGCTTCCATAGTTGTAGGTCAAGTTCATCAAATTATATCGGATGACTCTGTTTTTTCCTCTTCTTTCTTCTTATAGTTGAGCTCTGATCATCCAGTCATTGAAGCCAGGTCAAGTGGGTATTATCTGCAAATGTGGGTGTTGTTATGCATATGCCCTCTCTTCTTATCAGCTGGACACTTCACTCTCCACTCTAGTCCTCTGTGGCTATGTCACTGACTCTGGGCCCAAGACTCCCCAGGTCTTGCCACACTGCTGGCCAAGCAGGTCTCCAGCCGGGTTCACAGGAGTCTGTTGAACGTTGTGGGGCTTAGCTCACTCTTGTTGGATTTTGAAAAGCCCCCTGAGTCTCAGCCATAGTGGTCCTTGAACCTAAGCTGCCCACACACCCCTCTCCTGTCCAAGAGTGTGGACACTCCTGGGCCATTGTCCTCCTTTGGGCCATGGTTCAAGCCCTTGAGGGAGTTCTCCATCCTTGACCCCGGTCACTGGCTCTTAGTGGGGTCACACTTGTCCATTTTGTTTGTAGAGTGTGTACGTGCTGTTTGTTCTGGGGGCTCTGGTGCATCAGTGTCTTACCTGTCACTCTCCTTTCAAACAGGCACCATGCGGGCTGTTCGCAGACACCTGCTCCCCCAGCATTCAGCTGTGGGCCGGGGCATTGTCTGGGAGTGGCTGAGTGACGACGGCTCCTGGACCGCCTATGAAGCCAGCGTCTGTGACTTTTTGGAGCAGCAGTTGTCCAGGGGCAGCCAGCTTGTGGATTTGGCTCCCCTGGGCTACAACTACACCATCAACTATGCCACCCACACACAGACCAACAAAACTTCCAACTTCTGCCGTAGCGTGCGGCGCCAAGCAGGGCCCCCGTACCCAGTGACCACCGTCATTGCTCCACTGGGCCACACGGGACTTGCCTGCTCTTGCCACCAGTGCCTTGGTGGCGGTGGGACTGGCCCTGTGTCGGGCCGCTACCGCCACTCCATGACCAACCTCCCTGCGTATCCTGTCCCCCAGGCCCCCCACAGGACCACCACTGTCTTCGGGGCCCACCAGACCTTTGCCCCATACAACAAGCCGTCACTCACTGGGGCGAGGTCTGCGCCCAGACTAAACACTACCAACCCCTGGGGTGGGGCACCTCCCCTGCTGGGGAGCCAGCCTCCCTACCGCTCCAGTCTCTCCCACCTGACTTTGCAGCTCCTTCCGCCAGCGTCCTCCACGTCCTCCACTTCCGCTGGAGCCAGGTACCTGTCAGTCATGGGGAGCTGGGACTGCTGGGAATCTCCTGGGGGTGGTGAGTGCAGGGAGATTCCATTTGGGCCTTGTCTGTGGGCTTTCACGTAGATGTCAGCGGGACTCTGTGGGACCCCGCTCCCTCCTCCCAGGCTTCCCACAGACCTACATCTGTGGTCTGTTCTTTGGAGAAAGTGTGGTAGAGCTGTCGACCTCGAACAGTTATCAGCAGTGTTGGACTCTCCACTCCATCTGCTGAGCCAAGTCTTGTGGGGCTTCTGAGCTTCTTACAAATCATTTTAAGGCAAATTTCTAAATCCTTGTAGATTCTGGGAAGGGGCCAGGTGACCTAGTGGGCCTTTCCTTCTCCTGGGAACCCCTGCCCATCCTGTTGTCCCTGGGCGCTCCTCTCCAAGCCTAAGAGCTGGCAGACTGCTAATGCAGCCCTCTTGGTATGGGCCCAGCAAGTTTCAGGAAGGAAGGTTTGGGTACCTTCATTCACCTCTGTGCTGGGACAGGTGGGCGTGTTGCAGCTTGCCTGGCATTGTAAGCCAAGAAGGAAGCCAGCCAGTGGGCTGTTAGTTGAAACGGCCTCCGAGGGGCCTGCCTCCTGGGGTGGGTGTGCACCTTCATTTCCTGCAGCCCCACCAGGAGTGGGGAGGGACGCGTTCACTTGCACGGGCCTCTCTAGGTTTCGGTTGCCCATGCCTAACCTATAGTGGGGCCTCCTCAGTCAAGCCTTCTCTGGCGGGTCTCTTTGAGCCAGAGGGGCATGCTGAGAATTGCAAACACATGGCACCTAAAGGCGGTGATAGAACGTTCTCGACTCCCTAGTGAATGGCAGTAGGAAGAGGTGAAAGTCACCAGTGTATAGTGGCAGGGCAGGCTGGGTCGGTGTAAATACAGAGCAGTGGCTGGGTAAACCTGTGTTTACTGGTGATGGTGAAGTGCTGTCAAGTCAGTCTGACTCAGAGCAACCCTATACTGTATAGGGTTTCCGAGGAGCCCACTGGTGGGTTTGAACTGACCACCATCCTGCAGTGCCACTCTCCTGATGGTGGTGGTGGTGGGCCGTGGAGTCACTTCCGACTCATAGTCACCCTGTATAGGGTTTCCGGGGCTACAGGAAGCAGAAACTACCACTGGTAGTTTCAAACTGCTCACCTTGAGGTTAGCAGCCCAACTCATAACCACTGTGCTACCAGAGTGCCTCTCTTTCCTGATAGCCATTGGAAAAACCATTTGTATGGTCAAAGCTGGTATGTGTGGAATCCATGTGGTTTGAAATTGTAACACACTGGCTGATTTTCTCATGTCCCTGGGAGGTGCGTCACTGGTAAGGTAGCTGCCAAGTTTAAGTAGATTTCCTGGAATTGGAAGTTTATCCCTTTAAGCTCCAAAACTTGTGCTTAATCATGTCTGATGGAAACCTTTCCAAAATGTGTCATGCATGCTCTTGCCCTCTTTAATAGAGGGTGTGATTCTGAGTGTACCATTTTGGTGACTTGGGCTAGTAATTAGAGCCAGCAGTCACCTGCAGCTCAGTGATGTAGTACGGCCTCTGGGTACTCTGCCCTGCACCAAGTGGCCCGAGAAAACTGCTCTCCTGTCATCTACTGTGGCTGTCCTGCCTCTGAGAGCACCCACGCCCATCCACTGTCCATGGACCTGTTTGGGTACGTCTTGGGTTCCAGGCGAGGTCTTGCTCTTTCTTGACTTGCTGTAGGCTCTTGAATCAACTCTCCTCTTTTCCTGTTCTGTTTTGCCTCCTTTAAGATGATCGAGTTGGACTGGTCAGTTTCTGAAGTTTCCATCTGTTCTAATGTGGTTTTCAGGGTTTAGTGAAGGTCCCAGTGGAAGGTGCTTGGCGGCCCTGAGAGCTTTGCTTTAGTTCCTCTGCTCTTTTGGGTCCTGAACAACAATGGGTGTTTGTATTGGGCTCTACATTGAGCCTTTTGGGTTTATTCTCTTACAGCTAACGACATTGACACACAGAAAGGGGACTTGAGTTGCCCAGGCCACTCAGCCTTAGTGGGGAGCTGGCCCCGAAAGCTGCTCCCGAGACACCACGTCTCTGATGCTCCTTGTGCTGTCTTGTCACCAGAGACTTCCAGGCTGGTATGGGCTTACTGGCCAAAATTGGAGATCTTGGGGAGCTGAAGAGCAGCTGGCATCCTTGTCCCTTGCTGGGGACTGTAAATTTAGGAGGCTGGAGTCTTCATGTCTCGTAGTCTTTAAGATTACCTTTGGAAGTACCTTGAGGTGGTCCGGACAGGAAAGCCAGTCGATAGGCCCAGGAACAGGAACAACACAAAAAGCAAGCCAGTTGCCGAGGAGTTGATCCCGGGTGGTGCTGTGGGTTACACATGGACTGCTAACTACAAGGTCAGCAGTTCAAACCCAGCACCCATATCCTGGGAGAACGATGAAGCTGTCTGTTCCCATAAAGTCTGACGGTCTCGGAAGCCCCATGGAGCAGTTCTGCTCTGTCCTGCAGCATCAGAATCGACTGGATCGATGGCAGTGGGTTTGTAGCTTTCACTGGTAAATTTAGGGGGAAGTAGATGACCAAGGCCTTTCTTCTGCCAGCCTCTCACTTAGCAACCAATTACTTAACTGCTTGCACCACCCAGGAGCAAGGGAGGGTTTCTGTTTCATGTGTTATTTGCAAAGATGGGGGTACCCAAGGCAGTGACTAGAGAGAATTCCCAGATAAGGGCACTTTGTAGGACAAATGGTACCCCACACAGGGGGCAGTCTAAGGATGGAGTGGGTAGGGGTCCATCTGGATCAGTGACTTCTTGGCTCCTATCCAGCTCCGAGAGTCTCCATCGTGAACCTGCTGGATCCTTTTGACTGTTGAGTTCCTACTGCTCCCATTTATGGGAGAGGAACTAAGAGAGTCCTGTGGCTAAGTGGCCCACTTTGGAGACCCCTAGATGAATTTAGACATGGCTCCTGGACTCTGGTTTCTGGATGAGATGCCCATTGGAAGCCTCACAGCTTGTATCCTCTCTGTTCTAGTTGTTGGTGGTCCAGCTAGGCCATCCCTCTCACACACACACCTCTCCCTGGTGGTGGAAGACCCCACTTCCCGGTGTTTTAGGGAAGTGGGCCAGTCAGGTACCCCATCTCTCTGGGGACCAGTACCTGGCTGCTGACTAGCCCACTAATTCTTAGGGCATGTGGAGCTGAGCTTAGATCATTCTTCCAGTGACAAGTATCTCCTAGCTCAGGGCGCGTGCTCAGTTCTCCCTGTGGAGTCTGTGTGGGAGGCCTGAGCTGGAGCAGACTGGGGACTGGGCCCAGAGACCAAGGGGAAATGAAGAACACCCGAGGGGCCCGGTGCTGCTTCGATTCCGTCACTTGTCCCCTGCCCCCTCAGTGCCCTGAGTAGAACTGCCCTGCCACATCTGTCTCCCATGGAGCAGCTGGTGGGTTTGACCACCAAGGCACCTGCCTTCACTGAAGCTGAAGAATTGCAAAGCTCACCAGAGGTGATCCACATTCCTTTTTCGTTTTGGTAAATGTAGATACTTACCTGAAGCGAAACCGTTTTTAGAGGAAGTAAAACCTAAGCCCCGGCATTCCTGGGGAGCCGCTTCTCCTGCACCCTAGACAACCCCAGATCCAGTTCCGCTTCCCTCTGAGCCGGGGGAAGTGAGGAGGCCAGAAGCTGCTATTTGGGTAACCTGGCCACACAGGTCATCCCACTTGGTGGGAACACTTACAAGCTTGAAAGAAAACAGTTCATTTGGGTGCTCAGGTACATGTTGGTCTGCTCCAGACACTGTGCCTGGGCCCCAGCAGCTTCAGCCCCAGCTGAGAGTGAACCTTCCTGGTCTGAATGAGAATCGGTGGGTGCTGTGACCTGTGGCTGGTGACACGTAGGACCCGGTGCTGCCTGCAGAGGCCACATGCCAGAACGCGACAGCCGGCAATTTGCTGACAATTTGCTAGCTTTGAGGGTAGCTCAGCAGCCTGAAGCCACCCTCCAGGTCCCCAGAGCACCTTCTCTGTCCCTAGCTCTGGACTGGGTGCTGTCCTGGGGGCGATCCAGTACAGAACTATTGGAAAGGATTTCATAATTCTTGTGTTAACGTCATTGTCTTTAATATGGGCAGGGACTGGGAGGAGGGCTTGGGCACTTCTGCCAACTGTTGTCCAACATCAGGTGCCTTCTTAAACCATAAAGGCATGCACTTGTTACCATCTGTAAAATCAAATGAATTTCTTGAATGTAGACTTCACCACAGTGATAGGAAAGAACACTGTGGGTGGGAAGCTTTAAGCTGTAAAAAAGTTTTTCTGAGCACTCAGTCTCTGAAGACAATCCTACAAGAAGAGCTCACAAGCTTCCTCAAAACGAGGGCATTCTTGGTGGCTTAAAAAAAGGCAAGCCAGTTACTGTCACTTGATTCCGACTCATGGTGACCCATTAAAAACCAGAACCAAAGCTTGCTTTTGAAACTATTTTAGACGTATAGAAAGTTAAAAGTATAGAGCATTTCTGTACATCCCTCACCCAACTTCCCATGTTAACACCTTTTATAACTGTAGGTATTAAACAGTTGAAGTCAGAAAATCAGCATTGGTCCAACACTATTGACAAAAACAGAGGCCTGTTTTGTTTGAAAGTTGTTGCCAGTTTTTCCAGTGTACCCTTCTGTCCCAAGATCTTGTTCAGGGTCTTGTCTAGGATCTCACGTTGCATCCAGATGCCACGTCTCTTCAGTCTCTCCAGTCTGTGGCAGTTCCTCTGTCTTCATCTTCCAGAACCTTGACAAGTTCAGTGCCAGGCCTGAAGGCCCACAATCTCAGGGGTTCACAGATTTATTCTTCATAGTTTTTTATTTTAACTTGTGAATTGAGTAAAGGTTTACAGAGCAGATCAATTTTACATTCAGCAAACCTTACTATACTTTGCTTCATTACAATGATTGCAGTCCCCTCCGTGTACCATCACTTAACAGTATTTACACGTACCATCAGTTAACAGTATTTACCTCTGTTCACCTTTAAATTACCTTTAACCACTGCATTCCTCCCTGTGTCTCCCACTACCTTCATCTTTCCTCTGCTCACCTCCCTCTTGTTGTATATCACCTGCCCTGTCACACATGTTAACACGTGTCTACCCTGTGAGCCAGAACTAACTCTGCAGTGCTTAACAACAAAAACAGCCATCCTCTAGTCCATGAATCATTTTCTCTCCCACTCACCCATTACCATCATTGTTTCTTTTATCAAGAAAACCTTTTCTTAACTTTTTTCAACATTGATCTCATACAGTATTTGTGAATGGCTAGTTCACGCAGCATAAAGTCCTGTAGATTCATCCCTGTCGTGAGGTGCTTCACAGATTTCATATGTCACTCTTCAGCCATGTGTTGTCTTCCATTGTGTGTGCAGACAAAGTTTGGTTAGCCAGTCTTCTGATGAAGGGCACTGAGGCTGTCTCCATCTTTTTGATGTGTCTTGTAGACTGCATATTGAAGCATCTGTTTTCTGATCCATTCTGCTCTGTTTCTGGACTGGTGCATTGAATCCATTTACTTTCAGCGTAATTATTGATAGGTGTGAATCGAAGGCTGTCATTTTGCTGTGTGTGTTTTTTTGTGGCGCTGCTGGTTTCTTACTTCCACATAATTTTCTGTACTGTGTTCATTTTGTTGATTTCTGTTATGTTAACGTTAGCTACATCTTTCTGGTTTTCCGTTTCCATTTTGATGTGCAGGTGCATTAATTTTCTTTGAAGTTACCCTGTAATTTAGTTTTTCCGTATTTAAAATAGTCTGTTTTGTCTTGAAATCTGCTTGACTTCTTCATCATTTAAAAGTTCTATAGCTAGTGCTCGCTTCAGCAGCACATATACTAAAATTGGAACGATACAAAGACGATTAGCATGGCCCTTGCTCAAAGATAACACGCAAATTCGTGAAACGTTCCATATTTTTTCACATAATTCACAATGAAACATTAAAAAAAAAAAAAAAATTCTATAGCTTTACTCACTCCTGATGCTGTGCTGTAGGATCAGCACTGGACTGCAGACCACAAAGTCAGCAGTTCAAACCCACCAGCTGCTCCTTGGAAACCCTATCCAGGGTCACTATGAGTCCGAACCAATTAGATCGGTGGCATTTAACAACAACAACATAGCTACACTATTCCCTCTTTTTGCTTTATGTTGTTGTTGTTAAGTAACTTCGAGTCGGTTCTGACCCATAGAGACCCTGTATAGGGTTTTTGAAGGGCAGTTGGTGAGCTTGAACCGCCAACCTTGCAGTCCAAACGGCTTTGCAGTCTGGTGCATTAACCCACAGTACCACAAGTTGACTTCATTATAAATGGATGTTACTTGTTCCCTGTTTTCAGTTTTGTAAGTTTGTTTTATTTTAAATACATTTATATCTGGAGTCCTGGTGTGGTGCTATGGGTTAATGTGCTGGACTGCAAAATCGGTTTGATCCACAAGGTTGGTGGTTCAAGCTCACGAGCTGCTCCTTGGAAACCCTGTACAAGGTCGCCATGGGTTGGAACCTACTCGATGGCCCTTAACAACAACTTAGCTGGGTTGCGTTCTGGGTGGTGGTGTTATGTGTGGTAGCCTCAGGTGGTTGTCTGCTGTTGCTGGTTCTTAACCCGAAGAACACCCTTTAGTATTTTTAGTAAAGTTGGTCTGGATATTACAAGTTTCTTTTTCCGCATGCACGGACTCACAGTGGATTCATGAGTCACATCACTGGGCAGTGTTTACCATGTTCTTGCCTGGTCCTGCACCAGCCTTATACTATTGCCATGTGGGAGCTCTTGTGGGTGCTGCTGTACCACCCCATCCCATTGAGTGTCTTCCTCTTTGGCTGACCCTCCATCAGTCATCATGTCCTTTTCCAGGCTCTGGTGCCTTCTGATAACATGTCTCATGTCTATAAGACAAAATCCCACCATGTTCCCTTCTAAGGAAGATTCTACATGTCCTGCTTCCAAGAGATCTGTTCATTGTAGCAGTCCCTGATCTAGTCAGTATTCTACACTGTCACTGTAATACCAGTGCATTAATTCTTCTTTGGTCTATTTTCCATCTTTCACATATGTACGATGCAATTAAAAATATCATGGCTTGGGTCAGAAACATCTTTGCCCTCAAAGTGACCACTTTCCTTTTGAGCATTTTAAAGAGGTCATTTGCAGCAGATGTGCTCAGTGCTATGGCTGGTTTCATCTCTGGACTGCTGCTTCCATGGGTGTTGATTGTGGCTCCAAGCGTAATGAAATTCTTGACAAATTCAGTAACTTTTGTTTGAAATGATATTGCTTATTGGTCCAGTTGTAGGGATTTTCTTTTATGTTGAGTATAATCCATCCTGATTACATGCTAAATGTTGTCATTAGGTACCATTATGTCAGTTCGGACCCAGCAGAACTAAACACTTCAGGTCCTGTACCATCACTATACTTGTTGCTACGTTTGAGCCATTCTTGGGGTCACCGTGTCAGTCCATTTCGTTGGGAGTCTCCCTCTTTTTCCACTGATGCTCCACTTTACCAAGCATGATGTCCTTCTCCAGGAACTGGTTCCTTCTGATCACATGTCCAGAGTATGAAAGACGTAAGTCTCACTTCCGAGGAGTATTCTGGCTGCACTTCTTCCAAGACAGACTAGTTTGCTCCTCTGACAGTCCATTGTACTTTCAGTATTCTCCAATACCATAATTCAAGTTGCATCGATTCTGCTCCGGTTCTCCTTTTTTATTGTCCTACTTTCTCATACATATGAGGCATTTGAAAGTATCGTGGCTTGGGTCAGGCGCACCTTAGCCCTCAAACTGTATCTTTGTGGCAGATTTGCCTAATGCAATACAACCTTTGATTCCGTGCTGTTCCCATGAGTGCTGATTGTGGATCCAAGCAAAATGAAGTCTTCGACAATTTCAATTTTTTCTTCTTTTATCAAGATGTTATTTATTGGTCCAGTTGTGAGGTTTTTTTGGTTTTCTTTACATTGAGGTGCAGTTCATACTTTCCTATACTGAGGGTATAGTCTTTGATTTGTATCAATAAGCATTTCAAGTCCACTTGGCTTGCAGCTAGCTTCCAGCAAACAAAGTGGTATCATTTGCATATCGCCGGTTGGTAAATGAGCCTTCCTCCAGTTCTGATGCCATGTTTTTCTTCATATAATCTAGCTTCTTGGATTATTTGTTTAGCATACGGACTGGATAAGTATGGTGAAAAGATACAACACCTTTCCTGATTTTAAACCATTCAGTGTCCCTTTATTCTGTTAGAATGACTTTCTCTGGGACTTTGTATAGGTTCCTCATGAGCACTATTAAGTGCTCCAGAATACTCATTATTTGTAATGTTATACATAGTTTGGTATGATTCACAGCTGAAGGTCATTGCATAGTTAATAAAGTAGAGTTAAACATCTTTCTGGTATTCTCTGCTTTCAGCCAAAATCCATCTGACAATCAGCAATGGTATCTCTGATTCCATGTCTTTGTCTTCTAAATCCAGCTTGAATTTCTGGAAGTTCCCTGTTGATGTACTGTTGCAACCAGTTTTGAATTATATTCAGCAAAAGTTTACTTGCATGGGATATCAGTGATATTGTTCAGTGATTTCCTCATTCTGTTGAAACATTTCTGTTAGGAATGGGCACAGATAAGGATCTTTTCTAATCAGTTGGCCAGGTAGTTGTCTTCCAAATTTCTTGGCATAGACAAGTAAGTGTATCCAGTGCTGCATCAGTTTTTTGACAGAATTCCGTTTATATCATCATTTCCTGGAGCTTTGTTTATCTCCAGTGCCTTCAGTGCAGCGTGGACGTCATCCTTCAGGACCATCGGTTCTTGATCATCATATGGTACCTCTTGAAATGGTGGTAGAACATTGACCATTTCTCTGCATGCATTTCATCATTTGGTGCTGTCTGCATCATTCAGTATTTTGCCGTTAGAATCTTCCAATAGTGCAAGTTAAGGCTTGAATTTTTTCTTTTTTTTCTCACCTTGATAAATGCTGAGTGTATTCTTCACTTTTGGTTTTCTAACTCTAGGTCTTTGCACATTATAATACTTGACTCTGTCTTCTCAGGCTGCCCTTTGACATTTTCTCTTCAGCTCGTTTACTTCTTCATTTCTTCCATTTGCCTTAGCTTCTCTACACTGCATAGCAAGTTTCAGTCTCTTCTGACATCCATTTTGGTCTTTTATTTCTTTCCTGTCTTTTTAATGACCTTTTGCTTTCTTATGGTTTGATGTTCTTGATGCCACCCCACAACTCTTCTGATCTTTGGTACCAATGCCGCCTTCTTCATGAACCCCATGAGGATGACAAACAGGTGCTGAGCTTGGGACCAAAGGCTGGTCCCTCCAAGATTGATTTATAAGGAATCTTCTGGGTACGATACCTGTCCAGTTTTACAGACAGGCCATTCTGTCCTGTCAGATGATTTGCTTAAGGTCACATAACAAATCAATGACGATCCAGGACCTGGTTCTTCTGACTCCATGCTCCTTCTACTACACCCCGACGCCTCTTATTACACTGAGTGCACGCACTGCTGCTTTTATTGCAACAATCACAAATTCCTTTCAGTTCATCTGTCAGCAAATGTCTTCATTCTACTGCTGCATTGGAGGGACTGCTTTGCGGGGTACATGATTCTTGGCAAGCTATTTCTATCAGAGGTTTGTATATGTCCTCCCATTGCCTTCTTGCCTGCATGATTTCTACTGAGAAATCAGAGCGTAGTCTTGATTTTCCTTTCAGGTAACCTCTTGTTCTTCCCAAGCTATTCTTGGGATTTTTTTCCTTATCTTTGGCTTTTGGAAGGTTTGATTATGATATGTCTTGGTGATTTCCTTTTGGGGTCTATTCTGTTTGGGGGGTTTGTTCAGCTACTTATGTTTATCTTCTTGTCTTTCATGATGTTAGGAAGTTTTCTTCCAGCAGCTCGGGGACGGTCTTCTCTGTGCTTTTTATTATCTCTTCCTGTTGGGAAATTCTGGTCACCAGTGAGTTGTTCCTCTTCATGGTGTCTCATGTAACTCTTAGGCTTTCTTCGGATTTGTTTCATTCTTTTAAAAATTCTTCTGGCATACTAGTACTGAGAAATCTTCAAGCTTGCTAATTTGGGCTTCTATTGCTTCAAATCTGCTCCTTTGCCCTTTCAATGTATTGTCCATTTCTTAGTATTAATCTTCTGGATTTCTAATGACAGGTTTTGAATTGTTTCAAAATTTGCATTTATTTTGTCTGTCCTTGTAGCGTTTTCCTGAATTCTTGTAAAGTTTGTTCTTGCTTGCTTTGTAAGTACCTAATTATCATTCTTTTGAATTCTTTCTCAATTAATTCCATTACCTTTTCTTCCTCAGAATCATTTTTTAGCTCTGCATCTTGGTCATCTGTTTGAGCCATTCTCTTGTTTGTTAGCTAAAATTGTCTGTGTCGGAACATTGTGGGGCTGTTGTGCATGTATTTAATGATGGTGGTTCACGTTCTCACCACGGTCTCCTGGGATTGTAGTTAGAGAAGGGCAGTGGGTGGGTTTGGCTCGTGATGGCTGCTGTCTGTTGTGGAGCTGCTATTGCCTCTTGCCAGGTAGTTCCGGCTGCACTTTCCAGACAGGATTGCTGTCGCCTTCAGTTAGGAAAGAGACACCACACACACACACACACACACACACAATAACAAAACAGAATAAACAAGTGGAACTCACCATGAAAAGAGAAAACAACAAACGGAAAGAAATAAAAACAGGCATCAACCAGAAAATCAATATAATCTACACAAAAGAGGGACCATGGGAATGGAGCTATAGAAAAAAAAAAAGAGAGAGAAAATAAAGGGAAGAAAATTTTAAAACCACTTAATAAATAAAAAGAAAAGAAGGACAGGGAAATGGAGCTGATAGAAAAACAAAGAGGAAATAAAAGGAAGAAAGTAAAAAAAAAATATTTGGAAAAAGGCAGGGAGAGGGAAGATGAAAAGAGAGTTGAGAGTGTGTGGTGGGGAGAGGGAGGATGAGAAATAGAAGAAGAGAACTAAAGCAGAGATATAAAAGGTAAAATTCAAGTTAATGGAAAGATAGACAAAACAAAACAAAAGGAAGACACCAAGCCCGCAAACAAGCTAACAGTGCAGCTCTTGGACCTTGAGAAAACTTGGTGGGGGTGGGGGTGGGGGCGGCTTCTGCAAACCAAGGAGCTCAGGAGGTGGGTGTGGGCGGGATGTGGCAGCAGAGTTCCTGGCCTGAGGTAGAGTTCCTATAGACCTAGGTGTTAATCTGTATTCAAGGCCCTCGATCCAAAAGTTTGTAGAGGCCCCTGATAGAGCTGGTTTCAGTGTCTGTTAGGACCACAGGGCAGCTAGGGGTAAGGTGACTGGTTAAATGCTGGTCTGCAGGTGCTCTGTAGGTCTAGAGCTAATCCCAGCGAACCCAGGCACCACCTCACAACTGCTGCAGAGTAAGGGGTGTGCTGGGAGTGGGTGAGAGTGGGAACTGGCCACACCTCTGGTCACTAAAGAAGGAATCACACCTCTCCTGTCACCTGTGTGGATCTGCTCCGCCAGGCCTTCTGTGGCCCAAGCTACTCACAAATTGTTGGTGCTGCATCTGGCAGTCCCTGCTTAGCTTCTCCTCCCACCAAGCACTCAATACACTTTTCTAATCTTCCTTCTGAAGTTCAGCGTTCCAGGATTTTCATCCGTGTCTGTTTCATATGGTCTCTGGTTTCTTTGTTTTAGAGGGTCTGTGTAGTGCGTCTGCCTAGTCTGCCATCTTGCTAGAAGTCCAAAGTTTTGTTCTTGATAGGTTGTGAAGAGAGGGGATTCTCACACACAGCAGTGGTCTTCTACCACCGTGGTGAAGCTAGTAGGACTGCGTGGCTCCTTGGCTGCCTCCACCTTTCTTCCTCCCTGGAGCCTGGCTTCCAACTTTACTTAGCCACCTACTCAAGAACCCTCAAACTTGACCTTCACTCAGGACATGATGGGTAGAACTTCACAGAAGTGTCTTCCTAGTAAATTATCCCAGCTGTGGGCCTAGCTTTGTAACTGCTCAGATTCTCTGGCTTGAAAGTGGTAAAATTTAGATTTTTTTGCTCCTTATTCCAGATACTCATTCCTTCCTCGTGCACAGAGCTGTAGCCATGGGAAGTAAAACCTCAAAGAAACCTATTGTTCAGTGCCACTGAGTCAATCCTGACTCGTAACTACCTCATATAGAGTTTCCAAGAAACTGGCTGGTGGGTTTGAGCTGCCTTTCTTGCAGTTAACAGTTCGTTGCTTATCCAAGAGCACCACACCAGGACTCGGGGTTCTGCATTCCTCTAGCTCTTCTCTCCACTAAGCTGGCCCCCCACATTAAGCTCTCTTTTCTTCTCCCCCAGTGCCTCCCTCCCCGGCGGTCCTGTCATCACCCCTGGGAGTGTGCCCGCCAGCATGCCTGCCAGTGTGCCCATGCAGATGCCAAAGCCCAGCAGGGTCCAGCAGGCCCTTGCAGGTAGGTTACCTGCTCTCCAGCTCAAGAGCAGACTGTCCGGCAGGACTTGGTTTCGGGAGGGGAGAGTACATGTGGATTGGGGGCCAGTGGAGGAAATTGTGTATGGAGTGGGGAACAGGTTACTCTGAGTTCTCACAGAAACATGCGGACTCCCTAGGAAGCAGAGCCTGTGGTGACGGTGGAGCCCCAGGAGCGGGACGGGATCCCCTCCGTGGCCCCTCGTCAGGCTTGGTTTTTTTTAAATTCATGGGCAGTGGAGAGTATGTGTAAAGGAAGATGGACTAGTGAGTAAGCCCCCATCATTGAAAAACTGTAAAGGAAGTAAGAAGCTCAGAGTTTGTGTTTGGGGGTGTCACTGTAGTGGCATGGTGGTTGGCGGGGGGCAGGACTAGAGCCAGTGAGGGCCTGAACTAGGACAGTAGGCTGAGGTGGGTAGGTTACAGAACCATTGCAGACTGAAGACCCTTCTGACTTGGGTTGGTTGTAAAATGGGAGGAAGAGAGGGGACTGCTGGGTACAGCTGGGATGGCAGTGCTGTAGTGAAGACGCCAGTGAGAAAGAACTCGGGGGCTCTCTATGTACCTGCATTTCCTCCAGCCCAACAACAGCTCTGAGGTACATACTGTTACCCCATTTACATTTGCGGAATCTCTTTGGTGCCGTGGAGTCTTACAGCAGCCCTGTGTCATCCTTGGTGTGTGAGGCGGGGAGGGCCCATTATAGCAGCCATGGTGTCAGTCCATCTTGATGAGGGGTTTCCTCTTTTTTGTTGACCTTCCACTGTTCAAGTACGATGTCCTCCAGGAACTGGTCCCCCCCAAGAGCATGTCCCAGTCTCTCCATCTTCCCTCTATGGGGCATGCTGGCTGTACGGCTCAGTGAGTTTCAGTGACCTCCTTGAGGCCAGATAACTCAGATTCCACTGCCGGCCTCCTGACCTCGGTCTTGTGACCAGTCTGGGTTGTTCGCAGTCCCCTCTGCTACTCCGCGAGTGCTGAGGTGGCAGCTCTGGGATGGGGGTTCCTGGGTGGAGACGGTGGAGCTGCAGGTTGCTGTGTAGGGGGCACTCAAAAGAGTGGTGGGCCTTTGCTGATGGAGGGTGATGCGTGCCATGGGAGTGTGGGAGTTCTGCACTGGATGGACCACGGTCAGGGCACTGGCCAACAGCATAACTAAGGGAACAGAGAGCCACAGAGAGGGCGAGACGGGGAGACGGGGACTGCACAGGCCACAGGGAGACCCATTAACCTCTGTCAGGGCAGAGAAAGGCACGTGAGCTAAGATGCAACTAGAAAGTTGCTGCCCCATGTGGGTCATCCTTTGGTGTGGTCATGTGCTGTGCTCACAGTACTGAGTGTGTGGGTGGGTGTGGTGGTTGGTGGTGGAGGACTTGGAGCCAAGGTTGTAACAGGCCTGGCCCCCCTCTTGTCTGCCCTCTGAGCGAGCTGGAGAAACACCCCATCTCTTGGGACATCTGCCTGGCCAGGCCTCGTGTACAATATAAAGCTTTCATACACACCTTTCTAAATGGATCTTTGGAGCCCTATTGTGGCACTGTAGGACAAGCACTGGACTGCTAACTGCAAGGTCAGCAGTTCAGACCCACCAGCTGCTCCTCGGAAACCCTATTTAGGGTCCCTATGAGTCAGAACAGACTCACCAGCCCTAGACAACAACAACAAAGTGGATCTTAAAAGTGATCTGGGTAAGCCCCGCCCCACCCCACCTTACCACCTAAGGATATCTAGTAGCACTTGTTCTCGGCCTGTTGTTTTTTAAAAAATGAAATTTTATTGTTTTCAGTGATGGTTTGCAGTTTAGGTCCCCGTTCATCAATTTCTAGACAAGTTGTTCAGTGACACTGGTTGTGTTCTTCACAATATGTGAGCATTCTCCTCATTCCCACTCTGCTTGTCCTGTTGCCGTTCTTCTAGCTTCCCTGCCTGCTTGTATCTCATCTTTGTTTTAAAGTTACCATTGACTGTTTAGTTTCATGTAGGTGAATTTTTCAAGGGACTCTGAACTTAACGGGGTGGTACTGTTTTTCAAGTCAGTTTGTCACTTAGCTACAGGGTAACCTCAGAGTGCATTTTGGTTCGAGGTTTGAGGAGTTACCTCAGCCAGTGCAGTAGGCCTGGGTCTTAGGACGTTTGTTAGGAATTGCACACTTCTGTGTCAGGATCCATCTGTTGTGGCCCTGAAGAGACCAGCTGGTAGTGGCAGCTGGGCACCGTCTAGGTCTTCTGTCCCAGGGCCAGTGGCCGTATCTGTGTTGACTGTTTGTCCTGTAGACACGCATCTTTTTAGTCTTTGCTTTCTTTCTTCTTTGCACACGGTGAGTGGAAAGCAATAGTTGTGTCGTAGATTACCACTGTTGTTGTTGTTGGGTGGCATCAAATCGGTACCAACTCATAGCTGCCTTATGCACAACAGAACGAAACACTGCCCAATCCTGGGCCAACCTCACAGTTGTGGCTACGCTTGAGTCCATTGATGCTGCCACTTTGCAAATCCATCTCGCTGGGGGTCTTCCTCTTTTTCTCTGACCCTCCACGTTACCAAACATGATATCCTTGTCCAACGACTGGTCCCTCCTGACAATATGTCTGAAGTAAGAGGAACCATGTGGTTATCAGATTCAGAACGGCCAGTACCAGTCCATTTCAGCTCACTAATGCCTAAGATAACGATGTTTATGCATTCCATTTCAGTTTTGACAATTTCTAATTTTCCTAGATTCATACTTTGTACATTCCATGTTCTGATTATTAATGGATGTTTACAGCTGTTTCTCTTTATTTTGAGTTGTGCCCCATCAGCAAATGAAGGTCCCATGGGCTTTTCTCCTGTGAGCTTTACTCCATTTGCGTCATCACAGTCAACTCCACTCTGAGGAGGCAGCTCTTCCCCAGTCTCATTTTGAGTGCCTTCCAACCTGAGGGGCTCATTTTCCGGCACTAAATCTGACAGTGTTTCTCTGCTATTCATAAGGTTTTCAGTGACTAAATATTCAGAAGTAGTTCGTCACTCCTTCTTCTTAAGACTCCCCAAACTAGGATGTAGGTGTAACTTTATGAACTATATGATGCTGGTGGAGCCAGACGTCCACAGAAAGCCAATCCCGGGAGGTGTTTTGGTGCGTGTTATTTTATGTACAGATGTAAGTGTCTGCAGTCACATCCATATATGCACATACATCTGTGGGTAAGCACACATGCAAGAGGACTTCAGAAAGCTCGTGTACAAATGGAATGAAAGCCAGTGGAGTTTTTCCAGACACTTGTTGAAGCTCCCTTGTGTGTGTATATATAACTCCCTTATATATGTAACTATATATACACATCCTTATATGCATACATACACATGTACCTGCACATACGTTTTTTTGCTGTTTCATATGTCGTAGCAGTTACCAGCAGGTCCTTCTTTCTTGTGTACTTTGTAGTGACACCATCTGTCTTTGCAGTGACTCTGCTTTAGAGGTTGAGGGCCTTCTGCAGGTTGGGTCCTCAGCTCGTCTTGTGTCCCTTGGCTCTTGAAGGAACCCAGAGGAGTGGTCTGCTATCTTGACATCCACGTGACTGAGGGATGGAGCCCTGGCGGCACTGTAGGATAAGCACTGACCTGCTTGCCACAGATTGGCAGTTTAAACCCATCAGCTGCTCTGTAGGAGAAAGCTCAGACTTTCTGTTGCTGTAAATATTCACAGGAGCATTGCACTCCCGAGTGAGGCTCAGCGTGGGGCAGTGAAGACCTGGGAGGGCTGAGTATCGGGAAACACTGAGCGCCCCGGCCCACCAGAATGGCTTGTGGGGTTTGCCTGGCCATCACTGGGCAGGGCTGGGGGGCTGATGTGATCCAAGAAGAAAGTCACAGCCTCTGACCTTTGCTGAAACAAAGAAGAGGTTTAGGGGACTGTAGGGACATGTAGTGTGGGGACATTCCCGAGGGACTCTTGGGATACCATGAGCTTCCCATGGCCAAGATGGAGTGACCAGCACGGGCCCCAGGAGACCCTGCCATGGCCCCGTCGTAGTTCTGTAGCTTGGCTGTCCCCTCCACGCCGTCCGTTCTGCTCTCCCTCCCTGCCCCTGGCACTGGAAGACACCACGCATTGCGCCCACTGGCTTCTCCTGGCGCTGTGGGAGTTGCTTCTGCTGACACCTGGGAACCTCCAGTCCTGGCCGCCTTGAGTGACTGGCTTCCCTGGGGAGGGAGGTTAGTGGGTCCTGATGACTCTAGTCGTACTGCCTCCCCAGACTCGGCTGGGCTTGTTGGTGATACGTGCTGAATGACCCCTTTTAATATCTCTCCCCCTCTCTGCATGTCTGATCTTGCACCCCGTGTAGGCATGACGAGTGTTCTGATGTCAGCCATTGGATTCCCTGTGTGTCTTAGCCGCGCGCCTCAGCCCGCCAGCCCTCCCGCCTCCTGTCTGGCCTCTAAAAGCCACAGCTCAGTTAAGAGATTGAGGAAAATGTCCATGAAAGGTAGTTCCCATTCACCGCTGCACTCTGACCTTCGCTCAGCCTCCTTCCAGTCTTGCTGTCTCGGACTCACCTGCCTTGGTGGCTCCTCCTTTAGCTTCCTGGCTCTTTTCTCTGTCCTTGGTCTCCTGGGGTGATGGGCTTCTGGCCCCTTGTTCCTGCCTTCTGCAGGGGTGGTCCCCGGGGGATCATTCCCACATCCGACCCAGAGTTCAGGTTTTCTTGGCATAATCTGAACATGGGGCTTGCTCTCGAGGACCCAGTGACTTTGTAGTCACAAAAGTGCAGGACGAGGCCTTATGCCGGCCACTGGCTCAGGAGAGGGGGGACAACTCTGTCCCCATCCACTAGGGTTAGTGTACATCTCAGGAAAGACCCCAGCCTTGTCTGGGCTCCTACTCCCCAGGGGCTCCCTGATGACCTCAGCCCTGCTCTAAGAGAGAGCTCAGGACCTCGGGAGGTGCAGCTGAGCGCTAACCCTCTTGTTGGTCATACGCTAGACTCTGAAGCTGCCTCTCAGACCTCAAAGCCAGTTGGCCTTCATGGGTGTGCCACATTGTGAGAGGGGCAGGACTTCAGGACTGCTTTCCCTGGGCTCAGGCTTGGCTTATCACGTGCTCTGTGCTCTTGTTCAGATAGTTCGCTCATGAGCTGGGTGCCCCAACCTGGCAGATTGATGACTCCTGCCATTGTGTGCATCAGCTGCTTGGACGCCCACCCCAGGGTGGAGGAGGGGCCCAGGGAAAGGCAGGGTTTCACGTATCCAGCAGTCGGGATGGGCTCCATGCGCACCCTTCTTACTCTACCCAGGAGGTGGAGAGGGGACCCGTGGATTTGCCCAGGAAGAACACAGGCCAGCTAACTGGTGGTCATCTAGTTGTGGTCACCTTTGAGAATTGGGCGAGTGGAAAGGTACCTTCGGTACTGGAAGTCTGCCAGAGTAAGAGTAAGGGCTACGCGGTGGGCTGCTAATGCGACCAGAGGGGGCCAGGAGCTAGGGTGGGCAGATGGGGTTCTGGGGTTCATGTGGACACTGGCCTGTAGTCCTCAAGACTTCTGTCTGTCTGAGGAGAATATCCGAGATCTCAAGGTGGCTTCTTGTTCTAGTGGTTATGGGGTTTTGATCTGGCTTTCTCAGCTTAGTGACCTGAGTCGGGGTCCTAGAAGCATGTGTGTGTGTGTGTGTGTGTGTGTGTGTGTGTGCGCGCATACGCGCGCGCCTTTACAGCTATAGCCTTTGGTATAGGAACCATGTTTCCACTGCGTGTATGTGTGTGTGTGTGCGCTTGCGTGCCTTTACAGCTGTAGCCTTTGTATATAGGTATAGGAACCATGTTTCCACTGCGCGCGCATGTGTGTGTGTGCGTGCGTGTACGTGCGTGTGTGCGTGCGCGCCTTTACAGCTGTAGCCTTTGGTATAGGAACCATGTTTCCACTTTTCAGACCAGGGGAATCTGATGTGACAGGATTTGGTCATCCTGGAGAGAGACAGGATGACTCCCCAGACTTCCTGGTTCCAGCACCAATCTGCCTCCCCTCGTGATGCACCTAGGGGTGCAGCTGTTGTTCCCTCTGGTTTCTATGCTCTGCTGCCCCAGGCTGATGGCCACTGACCTGTGGTCAGCCTGAGCCCTCTGGGTTTGATGGCAGGCTGAGCAGCTTCAGGGTGTCCCTGGGGGGCAGGGGAGGCACTTTTGTTACAGTCACCCTCCTGGGGCTGCACTGGGTCCTGGGCCCTGGGCCCCTCCTGCATGAGCTTCACTGCAATTCCCCCTGTTGCACCACTGCCGCTGCCTCTTTCCCACCCCCTCCACGCCCCAGCTGTGCTGATTTTCTGTCTCACTAACAAGGGAGAAGGAGGTGGAACCCCACCTGGCGTAGGACTGTCACCCTCCCATCTTCACACAGTGTGCAGAGGAAGGTGGGATGCGCCAAGAGGAGTTGAGGCAGGCCAGAGGAGCCCCTGACCCTGTGGGGCAGTTGGACACTCTTCAGCTGCGTCTTGGCCACTTCCCAGAATCCCTGATCTTGGTTAGTGATGTGAGACTGAGACTCCATAGTCCAGTCCAGGAGGAGTTCAGATATATCTCAGACCAGCAGCACTGACTTTGCCCGCATTAAACAAAAAGGGAAGACAGGCTCGAGCTCTGAGGGGCAGGGGCCTTGGCCTTCAGACTGAGTTTAGCCTTTTTTGCATGGGAGCCAAAACCACTCAGAGCTGCCCCCACTGGCCTGCTCGCCTCGCACTCCCAGCATCCTCTAGTTAACCACCCTGACTGAGCCCTGTGTTGGGGGCTGTGGGGCAGTTGCTGGGTACTTGGCCCATACCTGACTCCTCAGACTGACGGCTCTGGCTGGGATGTTCACACAAGAAAGATGCAGCCACAACCTGCCCCTGTGTTGTTGGTTTGGGTTGTTGTATCCCGTTCCTCCGTTCGCCCTCGGGCAAGCCCAGGTCGGTGGTGTGTGACTGGGAGCAGTTGTGGTTCGGAAGAGCTGTGACGGGTGGGCAGGGGCTCCTGGACTTCACAGGCAGGCTTGGGCGATGGGCTGGCTGAGCAGAGTTCTGAAGTGTTTGTACCGATGCAGGGCCTCTCCCTATGGCACGCTGGTTCCCATCTCTAACCCTCTGATGTTTTCTCCTGGCAGCTTGGACCGCTTTCTCTCTCTCTCTCTCGTGCCTCTCTGGTACCACCACATCCAGTCTGTCTGCCGGGGGACACCATTTTACCTTTTTCTCTCCTAGGAGGGACTCCAAAGCCAGAGCCAGAGCAGGTGCTAAAACACTTCACCGAAGAGCTGAAGTCACCACCAGATGAGGTGCGTGTCGGGGACAGGAATGAGCTGTTCCTACAGCTAAGAGGACACCTGGCCTGCTCTCCAACTGAGGGCACTTCCCAGGACCCCGGAGGTAGCCATGCATGTGGAGAGAGCTGTGGTCCTGAGCGGGCACTCCTCTGTGCAGCACCTTCCCTATGCCAGCCTCAGACTGAGGGCCTGGACACAGGATGGTAGGCGTGTCCAGAAGCCCCTCTCTCCTGAGCCCTGTTGTGGACCCCAGCACCCGTAGCTCCATTTGGGATGGAGAGTCCTAGAGAGCTGGTAGGGGGTGGTGAGTTAAAGGTCACTCAGGTCAACCCAGCACCTCAGCCTCTCTGCTGGCCTTCCTCCTGCAAGTCAAGGACAGGAGAGACAGCGTCGGGTTAGGAGAGGTTGGATGGAGACCATGGCGTCTCCCTTTTTCGCCTGCCTTGGTCCCTGTGCTCACTGGTCATAGTGGGCTGCTTGGCCTCCAGTCCTACCCGCACAGCCAATAGACAAATGGAATCGTGATGCGTCTTCCTACATCTGACCCTCAGCAGGGCCCAGCTCCTAAGCATGGCAACTAGAACCTGCCAAGATCTGCTTTCCTGCTTCCTGTTAGCCCACCCCACACCGCCGCTTGCAGACCACCTCTCCCTCTGCTTGGCCCCTTCCTGGCGGAGCCCGCTCTCCCTGCGTCCACTGCTGTCTTGGCCCAGGTCCTGTAGTGCGCCAGCCACTGGGCTGTGTCGTTTGTCTGTTTTGCACAGATGCTGGCCGCTCTCTGTGCTGCCAGCCCCCCGCACACCTGTTCTTGAGCTGACTTGCCCTGTGACCCGGCATTGAAGCAGGTGGCAGGCTGTCGGCGAGCGTGCCTGTGTCGGTCTCCCCTTAGGACTGCATCATCTGCATGGAGAAGTTGTCACTGGTGTCCGGGTACAGCGATGTGATTGACAGCAAGACCGTGGGACCTGTGGCTGTGGGCCGCCTCACCAAGTGTGGCCATGCCTTCCATCTGCTCTGCCTGCTGGCCATGTACTGCAATGGCAACAAGGTGCCGATGGGCGGGGGGACCTGGCCCTGTGGGGGCGGGGGATCAGCCACAAGAAGGCAAAGACAGTCATGGGCATAGTACTGAGATGGAAGCCTGCTGGCCCAGTCGTCAGGAAGGGGGACCAACTGGGCTGGTGACCCTAACCTTCTAGATTCTGGGCCTCAGACTACCTGGGTGGCCTCTGCCATCCGTGGATGACCTGCAGCAGGTGCTTCTGAGACCTGGTCTGACACCAGCCTCCCTCTTCCATCAGAAGTAGGCACTGGGCTGAGGAGGAAACAGGCTGTAAAAAGGGGAACATGCCTGGGTCCCCAGTCCAGGATGAGGGACTTGAGTCCATGCTGTTTCACATCCGAGCCCTCGGCTGCTGGCACTTGGCTACTCCCTTTAGTAACGTGGCTGCAGTGGACAGTGGTTGGGGGGACAGCATGCCTGGCCAGGCGTGGCCCCTCTGTAGAGTTCTTGTCTTGCAGCAGCCAGGCATTGCATTGAGATCCATCACAGGTTCTCTGATTGGTTTTAAACTCCTTAGACCGTGTGTAAGGGGCGAGGGAGTTTCCTACCTGAGACCTCACCCCTTTACTGAAAACTGCAGAGCAAGGTTTTGGTGCAAAATCCATGTTTACAAAGAAGCTATGAAATAGGGTCTTTTGGTGAGGGAGGGGAGGACTGCCTGGACAGGCCTGTAGGGCCATGGCCCATCCGTCCCATTGAGGCCGAGCCTTCAGTGTGCTCAGCCTGTTGCTGCCCTCCTCCTTTCAGGATGGGAGCTTGCAGTGTCCTTCCTGCAAAACCATCTACGGAGAGAAAACGGGGACTCAGCCCCGGGGGCAGATGGAGGTGTTCAGGTTCCAGGTGTGTCTCCCCGGGCACGAAGACTGCGGGACGATACTCATAGTTTACAACATTCCTCACGGCATCCAGGTGAGAGGCACCCTATTCCCACACCCTCACGCCCCAGCTCCAGCTCTCAGTCCCCTTTCAGGCCTGGATCCGGCAGGACCAGGAGGTGATAGTACTGGGATGGGGCAGGATCATAGGGCTGTGGAAATGGAAATAAATGGCACCAGCGTATTCGCAAGACAGGGAGAGCCTTCTGATAGAGGAGCCATCTTAGCTGGACTTGTATTAGGCAGAAGACCAAGCCGATACGCTGGAAGAGCGCTGTGCTGAGTGGCCAGATAACTGGGGAGGCTGTAGGCACAATGGGCATTAAGATACCCTCCCAACTGGCATAGCATGGAGCGCGGGTGTGTTACAGTGAGGACTGGCAGGACCCATGTTTTATGTTGTTTCCTTTTATTGCTGTTAAGTGTAGTTGAGTCCGTTCCGACTCATAAGGACCCTGCATAGGGTTTCTGCGGAGCGGCTGCTGAGTTAGAACCGTCTACCTTGCCATCTTGGCACCATACCAAGACTCTCTAAGTTTTACTTATTTTATTGCTGAGAATGTACACAATGAAACATACTCTAGCTAATTCAACAGTTTTTGCGTGTACAATATAGTGACATCGATTACATTCTTAAACATCCTCACCCTCCTTTTCTGATTCTTACTCTCTCATAAGCATAAACTCATAGCCCCTAAGACTCCTATCTAATCTTTCTAGTTGTCGATTTCATCACAGAATGATCATTATAAAAAGAATGTAATGCTCAACGCACATCTTTTTTAACTAGTCAAGCTAAATGAAGTATTGCTTGGTTTTAAGATGTCAGTTGATATTTTTGGTTTAAGGTTTAAAGATGATCTCAGAGCAGTAGTTCATCCATTCTCGATGGCTCTAGAAGTCTAGAGTCCATGAGAATTTGAAATTCTGTTCTCCATTTGCTCCCTTTGACCAGATTCTCCTGTGGTCACTTACAAGTTTTTAAGACTCCAGGTGGAACACAAGAAGTAGGTGGTAGAACAGAAATGCTGGACATGTTAGTAGGTCCATTAGCTGGAACGCCCTATGCGGCCATGGCCTTGAACCTCCAAACCAAAAAAGCCAGTCTAGCTCTTCTTGCTGACGCCTAGGGTATCGATCTTTATGGGTTCCATTTCACTTTTTAAAATGTTTTATTGTGAATTACGTGATAGTTTACATGGGAGAACATTAGCTTTACATTCATCCTATCGTATATCGTTTCACTGCCATGGTTACAGTCCTCTCCATACATCATCAACCATCCAAAGGGTATACCCTGCAAGCCTGCACCCCAACCCCACCCTGGTCATACAGCTCCTCTCCCTCTCTGGGTCTTAAGTCCCCAACCGCTCCATCTCTCCACGTCATTGTCTCTGCCTCCATCTCTGGCATCACTGTTTCTCTGGGTAGGGTCCTGCTCTCCGCTCTTCTCCCTTGATGGTCCCAGGGACCTCCACTTCTAGACTGCAAAGTCAATCATTCCCCTCCTTTTGCTACAAAAATCTACTATACATTTCCAACCCTCATAGTCAGTCCTGATAGTAATTATTCATTATTGTACAAGAGTCTTATCCTCATCTCCTTTCATCAGCCCCGTCCATTTCACTTTTGGCAACATCCAATTTTCCTCTATACATGCCACGTTGATTATGAATGGATATTTGCGTTTGTTACTTCTCATTTTGCATTGTGCCCCATCACCAAACGAAGGTCTTGACAACTTTGCTCCATTCACGTCATTATGGTCAACTCGATTTTGAGGAGGCAGCTCTTCCCCAGTCATATTTTGAGTGCCTTCCAACCTGAGGGGCCTTTCAGCCCTGTGTCTGACAGTTTCATTACTGTTCATAAGCTTTTCAGTGGTTAGTCAGAACTAGCCTGCCTCTTCTACTTCCTAGTCTGACTTGGTCTGGAAGCCCACTGAAACCTGTCCGACATGGGTGACCCTGCTGGTATTTAAAATACTGGTGGCATAGCATTCAGCATCACAGAAACATGCAAGCCCCCACAATAAGAAAAACTGACCGAAGAGTTTTCATCTGCTAGAAACATTTGTTGTTGTTGTTAAGTGTCGTTGAGTCGATTCTGACCTGTAGTAACTCTGTGTAAGGTTTCCAAGGAGCAGCTGGTGAGCTTGAACCACTGATCTTACAGATCAAACAACTTTGCAGTCTGACACTTTAGTCCACAGCCCCAGAAGCATAGTTGTTGCCAAACTTTGGTGTCCACCACTATCCCCCACCCCTTTCTTAGAATGGGAGGAAAGAAACTTTCTTTACTGAAACGAGATGAGTTTTTGTTCTAATCATTGTTCATTTAGAGTCCCTATAGCTGTTTCTTGGTATTATTGGCAGCCATAGGTTTATTTTAGTTCAAGATTGTACTTTCTAAATACTCAGGCCACTAAACTAAGATACAGTGATGGCTGGACAACTTGTGAGTCATAGTTGGGTTCTTTCTTGAGAGGATTTCTTTACTGTGGTTAGTATCAGTAAGCACTCTTGTGCTTGTTCCAAAGTGTAAGGCAAATGTTCTTCATTGCTATAATGAAAATGACTAGTCTGCATTCTGTACTTTGGGCATAAAAGATATACTTCTCTCCAAAAAAAAAAAAAGGAAATAGTTGAATTGGCGTTGTCTGATTCAGTGGCACTATAGATGGTGGTCACACTTCTGTTTGTTCTTCTGTAGGAGAACTCTAGCTTTTTCCCATAGGTAAACTCTTGCTTACCTATGAAAACTCATGTTTTAGCTCAGACTTTAAAATTGCAAGACAGGGAATATGAGCATTATAATTATGTATTTTACATTTCAAAAAATGTTTAATTTCAAATGTTGTATCTTTGACTATTCTTAAAATAATTATTGAAATTCTTGAACACACTTTGAACGAATCACCAGGGACATCTGCCTTGTTGCTACCAGAGCCCACCCTGTAGAATGTTGCCTATGGGTGTAGTCACTGCTCAAGATTCCTGCTTCTTAGCCCACAGCTGCCTCTGCAGGTCTCAGCACTACAGGAAGGGGGAGCAGACAGACCAGAGCTAACTCCCCGCCAGCTCTATCCTGTTAGTTTTGGAGGCCTGAGCTGGAGGCACACTGGGAGGCAGGAAGGGTGATGACTGTTGCTCAGGCCTTCTATGACCCTCTGTAGTAGCCTTGCGACCAGCAGTGGCAGGTGGAGGTGCTGCTGGAGTACTCTGGCTGGAACTCCAGGGACGCGGAGTTGGTTTTATGGCAGAAGCTTGGGTCTCATGTCTGTACAGGAAGGGGCGATAATGACTAGGGAAGGAAAATTTTTCTGCGGCTACTACCCCAGTTTACAGCAGCCAGTGGCCCATGTGGCTGGGGAAGAGGCAGGAAAAGATGGGAGACCCGATCTTTCCCTACTGTCGGCAACTTGTTGATTCGTTGATTCTTGGCTGTCTACGGCGCCCTGCTGCGTTCCTGTTTGCCTGTTTATCATTTCCTTACTGTAATTTCTAGGAAAGCATTAGAGTGGTATTTGTTTTTCCCATAGGTAAACTCTTGCTTACTTATGAAAACTGTCACCATCTTAAAAGATTCAGGCCCTCTGTTTTTAAGAGCCAGACCCAGACCCGGACTAGGAATGGTAGGGTGGAACCTGGGTGTCGGAACAAGACAGAAACCCAAGCACCGGGCTCCAGGGAGACATAGATGGGGGAGCCCTGGCCCCTTGGAGCTCCTTCCCCTAGCCCAGTTGGTCTCAGAGCCTGGAGCAGTGGGGCCAGTTTGTGGCAGGCGGGGTTTCAGTTTACCAGTTCTGTCTCATCAAATGTGTTCCCCCTTTCCTCCACTTCTCTTTAAGGATCCCAGTGGTATTGAGCCCATTCCAGACAGGGTCCAAGCCCACATGGGGGGTCACTGGTGTGGCGGAGGGCAGGCAGCATGCTCTAGCCACTGTTCTAGCCCCTCATCTTTGCAGCCTGTTGCTGCTATCTCTAGTACTCCAGCCCCAGGCAGTGCCGAAAGCCAGGAGCAGCCCACCAGGGAAGGGAGGGGTGGGATCTGGGTGCCAAGAAAGACCCTCCAGCCAGGCCAGGATCCCAGCGCCCTGGGAGAGTCAGAGAATTAGGACAAATTCCATCCCAGCCTCTGAAGGGTTTCCATTGTCACCGGGAAAGGTGGCTGTGGGTGGAAGGTAAGGTTTACATGGGATCTTTGAGGGACTGGGATGTAAGGTGGGGTTTTCTGGATCCGTTCAGTGTAAGAATGCACTCCAGCCAGGAAGGCCAGCCAGGGTCTGGGCTCTCTCGCCAGTCCCTCCCATGACTGGTCTCTGTGCTCCTTCTGCAGGGCCCTGAACATCCCAACCCTGGAAAACCGTTCACTGCCCGAGGGTTTCCCCGCCAGTGCTACCTTCCAGACAATGCCCAGGGCCGCAAGGTAAGGCCCTGCCACCAGCCCATGGCGAGCGGAAGCTGACTTCTGGTTATTGGGCCAGAGTAGACCCCTGTCCCTGGGAAGGTGCCCTGTGCCAACCACTTGGGAAGGGAACAGAGCAGGCTGGGGCTGGGGTGTGGGAAGGACCTTGGCCTGGCTGTTCCTCTGGCTCTCCTCTGGGCTGTAACTTGAGGAGGAACCCTGTGGGCAGGATGGGGCCCTTGCCATCCTGCTGAGGCTTTAGGTGCTGGGGATACAAGGGAGAGTGAATTGTCTTTGGACCTGCAGAGTCCAAACCCTGGGCGGGGACAGGACTATCTGTCTCTGCTCCAGCTGAGAAGACTTCTCTGTCTTCATGCTCTGTGATTTTTCTGGCCACAGATGCACGGTTCCATGGCCATTGCCCACCGTTACAAGGACTCCCTCAAATAGGATTGGTTCCCACCTCTAGTATGGCTTCATGTTAACCCATATAATTTTCAAAGACCTTGTTTGCAAGCAGGGTCCCAGGTACCGGGGTTGAAGATGTTATGTATCATTTTGGGAACACAAAATTCAGTCCGTAACAGAGATCCCTGAACTTGCCGAGTGAGGAGGAAAGAGAATCTTCCAACAACCTGTGGGTGGGGTTGTGGGCCCTTTAGCAAATCAGGAGAGCGTGGCAGCAGAGGCTTGGGCTGGACGGGAATTTCTAGCTCGGAGAAGTCCAGGGAAAGGAAGGGCATGGCCACCGTAGGCTGAGAAAGCGGCTGATGTGCGGAGTCTTTGAGTGAAGAGCCAGAGGAAGGCAGAGGCTCACAGCCTGAAGATGGGGCTAGGGCTGCCAACCCCCCAGTGCCCAGGAGTTTGGGTTTTACACTAAGCTCGATGTGAAGACTTGAGGTGTGGAGGAGCAACAGGAACCTCTGCTTTTAGATTGGAAACTTGAAGCTTGCTGTGGTGGGGGGTCCTGAGTGCAGGCAGAGGGAGCAGTGAGGAGAGGAGAGGCTAAGAGGCCTTGGTTCCACTGAGGATACAGAGAGGAAGCTCATCCAGGAGGAGACAAAGGAATCAAGCGTGGCTCCTGGGGGAGAGGAAGCTGGAACCCAGCATTGTGTCTTGAACAGGTGGAGTGTGAGGTCTTCCTGGGATGTCAGATAGGCAGTTCAAGTGTGTCGGACTAGAACTAGAGACTGGAGACCCCCATGTGGTGTTCATGCCCAGAGGCTGTAGTGGTCACGAAGAGGAGGAAGGTCCAGCCCCACCTGTGCCGACGCACAGCAGGCACTCATGGGCAGGGAGTGGGGGCTCGAACCACTTTCAGCAGGAGGGGAGGCTGTTCCCACCCTGCTGCCTCTCTGCCGCTGTCCCCAGGGCTACCAGCCTAGTTCAGCTGGCCTTGCTCCCTCCCCTCCTCACAGGTCCTGGAGCTCTTGAAGGTAGCCTGGAAGCGGCGACTTATCTTCACAGTGGGGACGTCCAGCACCACTGGCGAGACCGACACCGTGGTGTGGAACGAGATCCACCACAAGACCGAGATGGACCGCAATGTGACAGGCCACGGCTACCCCGACCCCAACTACCTGCAGAACGTGCTGGCCGAGCTGGCTGCCCAGGGCGTGACAGAGGACTGTTTGGGGCAGCAGTGACCACCTGCCAGCCTGGCCCGCCCACCCCGTCTCCTTGGTGGCTGCCCATTCCTGATCTCCACCTGGGATGGGCAGGCAGAAAGGTGCCTTTCCCAGAGGCTGCGCGCCAGCCTACCTCCCCTCCTCCCTCTGGGCAGGGGTCTCTGCCGAGACTGGGCAAGCCTGGGGAGTTACGCTTGAATGGGGAGGGGTGCCAAGATGCAGCTACCTCATGCATAGGGCCCCTCTGTCCTGCAGAGGGCTGTTTGGGGCTCACAGTGCCTGGGGCCTAGGGCAGGGTCACTGAAGATTGTCCCATCCCCAGCCAGGGATGGGAATGGGTTCTGGGTCAGCTTCTCATACCTCATATTTTATTTGCAATAAATGCCCAAATCAGCAGACCTGAGTGTGTGTGTGAGTGTGAGAGAGAGGAGGCCAGTACACACTTGTTGTGCAGCACCTGCCACCACTGCAGACAGCCGTGGAGCAGGGACGGCCCCCCACAGGCTGCACAGGGGGGGATGGCTCTGGCCTGTACTGCGGGTACCCCCCCACAGTCCCCACCCCCGCCATCCAACAACTCTGCCACATCGCACCATTCCAGAAGAGCCCCTGGGGTCTGGTCTACAAAATAATGTTCACACTGGGCAAGCATTGCTGAGTTTCACAGATGAGGAAAATTTGAAGGGCACAGTGCTGTGACCCAACATCAGGTAGTAGAATCTGGCCAGAAATGATCTCAAAGCGCCAGTTCTACTGGGCACTCTTGAAAGGGAGGCCAGTCACAAAGATACCCAGCTATCAACAGGGTAAGGCCAACACCTTGCTCTGCCTGAGAAGGGTTCAGAGCTGGAGCTGGAGCGACTGATGGCCATGTTCTGCTCTGTGAATTAGAAGTAACCCTGGCATTGGTAAGCCTTCATTAAAAATACAGTGTGTGCCATCACGTTGCTTCCAACTCAGTGACCCTGTGTAGAGCTTATGAGGGGCCGTTGATGGGTGTGAGGCGGTGATTAACATTTCAGTGCTTGCTTTTTTTTTTTAAAGCTTTTATTGTGAATTGAGTGATAGTTTACATAAGAGAACTTCAGTTTGCAGTCATTGTATTGTATTTCATTACAATGATTATAATCTCCCCCATGCATCATCATTCAACAGTATTTGCTTCTATTCCCTCTTTTTGCGGAAGTGGTGGTGGTGGTGGTGGTGTACACAAAAAACACTCAGGAATATATAATCATTTAAGCAACCCAAGGGCACATCCTTCTGCAAACCTGCCTCCTGGCTGCCAGCACACAGCCTTTCTCTTTCCATGAACCTGGAGTATCTCTGGTGTCACTGCTTCTCTGGAGAGGGTCTCACATTCCGCTCATACTCTTCTCACCTGATGGTCATAGTGTCCTCTGTTACTGGACTGAAAGATTAACGCCTCCCTGTTTTTGTTACAAACTTCGCCCTTTACAGTTGTGACAGTCACAATTAGTCATGATAACAATTACTTTTGAATCATGAGACTCCTATCCCCATCTCTTTTCACCAGACCCATCTAGACAAGATGAAAACTTTAATGGGGATTCTACCTTCCCCCTCACACTGAAACGAAACGCCCTCTAGAAAACTTGTAAGCCAGTCACTTCGTGCCTTTATCGCCCCCACCCCCACCCCAATGTCTTACATTGCCTGTCCCTATCAACCCTATGTACAGAGGGGATAGGTTTGATCCTTGATATGAAAATTCCATTCCTCTCAGTTTGTATTTTTGGCTACTACATCCATAAGTATTGGTCAAGTTCATCAAATTGTAGCAATTTATACTTGTTTAACAAATTTCTTTTTCTTCCTCTAGTTGAGTTCTTAACATCAAGCTATCGAAGCTTAGGTCAAATGGATACTATCTGCAAGTTTGGGCATTCCTTTGCATCTCCCCTCTCAGTGCTTATCCTATAGTACGTATCAGGACTGTATATATATATGTATGTGGGGCAGCATGCCTGTAAACTTGTTGCAAATTTTCAATGATTTCAGAAAATGGCCACTTGAGTTGTTCAAAATGGAATTTTAGCCCTCACCTCAGTCATTTTTTCCCATGGCACAAAGTTTTTATTTAAGGTAGTTTAACAAGGCTGACATGAATCTATTACTGAGAGAACTTGTCTGCAGCTATCCACTGATTGCAGAAACATGCTTAGACAGATGTTGGAAATTAACCAGCACATTAGGACATTGAACCCTAGTAGCAATACCTTTGGGCTTTCCTTTATATATTTAGTGGCACTGTGGGTTAATGAGCTAGACTGCAAAGTTGGTTTGAACCAGAAGGTTAGTGGTTCAAACTTACCAGCTGCTACTTGAACACCCTGTACAGGATCGCTCTTGGTCGGCACTGACTCGATGGCATTCATGAACAACAATCTAGAATACTTACATACATTGTATACTAGACCATTGTGGTGTGGTTTTGTAGGATAAGCACTGGGCTGCTAACCACAAGGTTTGCAGTTCAAACCCACCAGCCACTCCTTGGAAACCCCCTGTAGGGTCACTGTTAGTGGAACGAACTCCATGGCACTTAACAGTATCCAAAATATCTGAACTTGTACAATTAAAAACAAAAAAGGAAACATGGTCAGGAGTCTGAATAAACATTTCTCCAAAAAAGGTAAAAATAGACAAGCACATGAAAAAGTGCTCAACATCATTAATCGTCAGGGAAGTGACAAAACTACAGTGAGAACCACTGCACACCCACTTGAGGTGGTACCCTTGAGGCGGTTCCAACTCCTCGGGACCCCAAGCACATAGAAAGAAACACTCCTGGTTGTGTATTACTACGCTGGAACTCCTCGTTGCCGCCACTGTGTCTAGTGCAAGAACCAGGAAGGTGAGCCCCAAACCAACGGGCTTGTTACATGAGCCGTCGTCTGGTCGGTTCCGACTCATAGTGACCCTGTGTAGAGTTTCTGGGACGCGACTGCTGACCTTACAATTCAAACGACCTTGTGGTCCAATGCGTAAGCTTAACCAAAATGCCTCTCTAAATTAAAATCCACGTTGAATCAAGCTGTACCTTGGCCTAAAATCTGCTGTTGCTGCTCTAAAGAGAAATTAACTTTAAAAAAATTTTTTAAAGACTTGTGAATTAAGGTTTGCAAAGCAGATCATCTGTCTTCTATGCAGAGAGTTCAGGTTTTTGTAAAAGTTTTACTGCTTATTGCCCAAAAGAAGAAAGGTGTCAAGATTTCAGCTGGTGCAGGGAACTGGCGCCCAGGGAACATTCTTCCAGGACAGATCGCCTCGTTCTTCCAGCAATCCACTGTGTATTCAGAGTTCTTCCAAAACACTGTAATTCAATTTCTGTGATTCTTTGGTCTTCCTTGTTGCAATGTCCAGCTTTCTCAGACATCTAAGGTGATTGGAAAATACCATGACTTCGATCAGATGCCCCTTAGTCCTCTAAGTGAGTTTTGCTGTTCACTTTAAAGAGGTCGTAGCATTATAGCCTTATACCTAGCTGTGTGTTGAATGAACACATCAGCTGATGAATGAATACACAGAATGTCATTTATCTGTACAATGGACTGCTCCTGAACCATCAAAGGAATGAAGAGCTGGTCATGTGCCAACAAGGATGAACCTTGGAAACGAGCTAAGTAAGAAACCAGGCCCACGAGACCCTTTCATTACACACAGGCAGTCTCCCGACAGCTGACTTGGAGATGTGTCCTTTACTGGTAACTGAGCTCACCCAGCCACACAAATCCATCACAATGACTTTGACTTGATGCAAGTGCTTCTACACCTTTGCAAAAGCTTCTGGCCTTTTCTTGCATTGTTTCTAGGTGCCGTCAAGTGGGCTCCGACTCACAGTGACCCCTTGCACAACAGATCAAAAGCGCCATCCTTGTTACACTTAAGCCTATCACTGCTGCCACTGTGCCAATCCATCTCGTTGAAGGTCTTCCTCTTTTTCTCTGACCCTCCATTTTACCAAGCATGATGTCCTTCTCGAGGGATTTACCAAGCATGATGTCCTTCTCGAGGGATAACATGCCCGAAGTCTTGATAGCCCAAGTCTGGCCACTAGGAACTCTCCAAGTCTCTTTGATCACTAAAAGCCCCAAACCAAACCTTCTGCCATTGAGTTGATTCCAACTGTGAGTGTGACCCTATGTTGGGTTTCCGAGACTAAATCTTCATAGGGAGCCGACAGCCCTTGGAATGGCTGGTGGGTTTGACCTGTGACCTTGTGGTCAGCAGCCCAATATCTCACCCATAGGGTCACCAGGAAGGCTAAGCAAGGACCATATGCACCTGTTCCAACTTAGATGCACATTTGACTTAAAGACATACTTAGGCAATGATCTCCTTCATAATCCGAGGACTGCCTGTAATGTCTACTGCTGCCTAGGGTTCCCAAGTCTATAACTTTTTAAGAGAAGAAACTCATCTTCCTTCTGCAGAGCGGCTTGTGGATTCAAACTGCTGACCTTGCAGTTAGAAGCCCAATGGGTAACCCACTAGGCTAGCATGGATATGAAATACCTAGACTCCAGAGACAGGAAGTAGGTTAGCAGTTGCCAGAGGGTGGGGGAGAGTGGATCTGGTGTCTCTTGGGGTGATACAAATGTCCTGGAATATTTGGTGATTTATAGTAGTCTAAAACCTTAACTTAAAAAGGAACTGATTTGTCTTGTCAGTTTGTCCTACTGTGGTGGTTTTACGTGTTGCTGTGATTCTGGAAGCTATGCCACTGGTATTTTAAATACCAGTAGGGTTACCCATGGAGTCCTGGTGTGGTGTTGCAGGATAATGCACTGGACTGCAAGGTCGGCAGTTCAAACTCACCAGCTGCTCCATGGAAGCCCTATACAGAGTCACTATGGGTCAGAACCAACTCAACAGCACTTAACAATGACAGGGTCACCTATGATGGACAGGTTTCCGCTGAGCTTCCAGACTAACACACACTAGGATAGAGAGATGGACAACTGAATATTTAGTCACTGAAAACCTTATGAATAGCAGTGGAACACTAATCAGCACCAGATTATTGAATATTGAAACATGATGAAGAACACCAGAATATTGTCAGATGTAGTGCCAGAAGATGAGCCCCTCAGGTTGGAAGGCATTCAGAATACGACTGGAGAAGAGCTGCCTCCTCAAAATTAACAGTTGGCTGTGATGATGCAAATGGAGTAATGCTTTCGGGACCTTCATTTGCTAATGGAGCCCAACTCAAAATGAAGAGAGATAACTGTGAACACCACAGTGGCAGAAGCAATGGGCTCAAGTGTATCTGTGAGATTGGCACCCGGCAGTGTTTCTATTGTTCATAAGCTACAAGGTCACTGTGAGTTGGTACCGACCCGATGGCACCAACAACAACAAAAGGGCATTTGATAATAAGTGAATTGTTGTTATTAAGTGACATCAAGTCAATTCTGACTCATAGCTACCCTGTATAAGGTTTCCAAGGAGCAGCTGGTGAGTCTGAACTACAACTTTCCGGTTCAAACCGACCTTGTGGTCTAAATCATTCCACAGCACCACACCGGGACTCAGGAGATCGCAATAAAATACGTACGTAGTACCCAAAGAAGTAATGGAAGTGGACAATTTGTCAGCTATGAAGGATTTCGCTGATGTTTGAGTCCAGCTTCTTTGAACAAGGGAGCTGAGGAGCCCAGGCTGCCCCAGAGAGAAGGGGTGTGGCCTGGAGATGGCCCCTGATATCCCCGCTCCCCAGGGCCTGGGTGGGGATAGGAGACCTGAGGGAGGCTCCTGGCATCTGGAGCGCAGGAATCTCATGCATGCAGCCCTGACCAGCATTCCCCGGGGCTGGCCCCTCCTCCCCAGAGCTGGGAGGTCTGGTGGGGCCCAGGTCTAGATATTGACTCGGGTGCTGGGGAGATGGGGGGGTTGGGGGCTGGGCATACAGACCACTCCCTCCCTGGCCACACCCACTCCCCTGCGGTGGGGACCCCAGAGCATTTGGAGCTACAAGTCTTTCCAGCCAGAGGTCAGCCTGGCAGCCTGACAAACCAGCTCTTCTGGGCTGGGGGCGGGGTGGCAGGGAGGCCGCCCAGGCTGTGGATGTAGAGAGCTGGGTGCTGGCTTGCCAGCATGGGGCTCCTCTGTGGTTGGCCGTGGTTGCTGCTCCTGATGTTGGGCTGGCTCAGGCCCAGCAAGAACCTGGGTGAGTGGGGTCCTCAGATGGGCTGGCCACCTGCTGAGTGTCCCCAGAGATGTCCATGCTTCCCTCGGTGGCCACCACTCACCCTTGTCCCTTGTGACTGCAGAGCTGGTCCCCTACACACCTCAGATAACAGCCTGGGACCTGGAGGGGAAGGTCACAGCCACCACGTTCTCCCTGGACCAGCCGCGCTGCATCCTCGACGGGCACGGCCAGGCTAACGACACAGTCTGGCTGGTAGTAGCCTTCAGCAATGGTGAGTGTGGGTGTGGGCCTGAGTCTGGGTGAGATGGGAAATGCTGGTCAGGGCTGTGTGGACGCCCGGGTGACCCCAAGTGCTGCCTGGTACCTCTAGGAGGAGACATCAGGGCTGGAAGGGTAAACAGGACTTTTCCCAGCAGGAAGTCAGTGGGAATGCAGAGGCTGAGGCAGAGGAGTTCCTTTGGGAGTTGGGTGTGGATAGGAAGTTGGGCTCCATCCTGAACAGGCTCCTCATGTTGTGTACCATCCAGTCGGTTCCAACTCATAGTGCCCCTGTATAGGGTTTCTGAGAGCAGCTGGTGGGTTTGAACTGCCAGCCTTGCCGTTACACCAGGTGGGACCGAAGCACTTTAGTCCTCAAGGTGACATCTTTGCTATTTAACACTTTAAAGAGGTTCCATTGAGTGCCACACCAGGGCTCTATAGGACTATTGTTAAGTGCCATTGAGTTTATTCAGACCCTTTAGCCACCCTGTATAGGGTTTCCGAGGAGTGGCTGGTGGGTTTGAACTGCCGACCTTACGGTTCAAACTGACTTTGTAATCCTGCACATTATCCTACACCACCACACCAGGACTTCTAGAGGGGGGCATTCTGATATCTGCCTCTCTGGACCCTGAGGGAGCAGGGGTGGGGGGGTTGCATGGAGGGCTGGCAAATTAGATGGGAGGTAGATGAACACTGACCCACCATCACTAGGGCAGGGCCTTGCCTGTCCCCTACACTCCCATCTATCCATTCCGTTATTCTGTAGCCTCCAGAGATTTCCAGAACCCGAGGACACTGGCTGAGATCCCCACCTACCCCCGGCTGATGACCAACGGCCATTATATGACGCTGCCCCTGTCCCTGATCCAGCTGCCCTGTGTGGATCCCATGGATGGTGGTGGCAGCGTGCCCCTGCTGCGGGTGGGCAATGATGCTGGCTGCCTTGAGGACCTCCACCAGTGGCCCTACTGCAACGCCCCCCTCCCCAGTCCTGGGCCTTACAGGTAAGTGGCTCTCCCTAGCACCTGGGATAGGGGCTGAGCTTAGGAGCCAAGATTACCCTTCACAGCCTCCTACCTAACAGACAGACTGCAGGGGAGGAGTGCAAGCCCCTCCTCCCAGAGATGGGTGGGCAGAATACAGACTTTCCAGGAGACCTGAGAAGAGGTGGCAAGGGGCTAGAGTCAGGGGCATGCAGAGCCAGTCTTGCCAAACCCCTTCCTTCTACCAGCAGATCTGAGACTGCTTAGTTTGGGCACAGCCAGGTAGGTAAGGGCAGAATTGGCTACCACCCCATTTTACAGACAGAGAAACTGAGGTGCAAAGTGCCAAGTGGCTTATCAAGGTCAAGGGTAGAGCTGGGAGGGAAGCAGGTGTTCAGACTAAGGTTGCCTGACCCTGGAGACCAGGCGCATGTATCTGGAAGAAGCCGGAGCAAGGGAGGAGGCTGTGCAGGGTGGGGCAGGGGCAGAGCAGAGTCCTGAGACCGCCTTCCTTTGCCCTCTCACCCAGACTTGCCAGCTCCCTGGTCTCTCATGACCACTCCCTGGCAGCTCCAGTCTCTCCACCCTGCCCCCAGCCCCAGCAGTCACCAGAGACGGTTACCCTTAGAGCCAACCTGAATGGGCCCTTAGATGCTCAGAAACTTACCAGAACTTCTGTCCTGCCCCTCTCCCTGACCTCACCCTCCCTGGCTCCCCCAAATCAGCATGTCTTCAGGGAAGCCCAGTCCTAAGTGCCCCCATAAGTCTCCTTCCTTCCCTGCTGACTGCGTGTGACATTTAGCATCAGGGGCGCCTTAAATCACAGTGCTCAGCCCAGCAGAGCCACAATTCAGATGGATGGGGCAGCTAGTAGAGGTCACTGTGGTCAGAGAGGTGGGACTAAGGCCCCGGAGAGAGTCGCTATGCCCTCCCACCACAGACTAGACCAGAGGCCAGACTGGAGGGCACCCTGCCCAGGGGACTGAGACATCTGAGGAATCCCACCCCTTCTTTAACCCTCTCCTCTGTCCCTCAGCGTGAAGTTTCTCTTGATGGACCCCAGCGGTTCACCCAAGGCTGAGACAAGGTGGTCAGACCCCATTGCTCTTCACCAAGGTAGCCTGGGGAATTCTGCTTGCCTCTCTGGTCAACTTATCACCTTCTACAAAACAGACCCCAAAGCCACCCACTCAGCAGCACCTTTGAGTGCAGAGTAGAGGCCCTGGGTCAGTCCTTTCCCCATGTTGCTAAGTGTTGGGTGCCAGGCCCCTGCCCAGGCTCCTGAGGTTCCTACAGGGAGCCAGCCCCATTGCCAAGCGTTGTTCTGGTGGGAGAGAAGGTAGCCAGGAAGAACGGAAGCCCCAAGCATGATCTAAAAGCCAGAGATGGGGTGGAGAGGCCTGCTGAAGTGGCTGTCAGGGGTCTCACAGGTGAGGGCAAGCAAGTTTGTCTTCTGAAAACCTGGAAGCCAAGGGCACTGCTGTCCTGCACAGGACCAAAGTGGGCCATGAGACTGGAATGGTGGGTGGCCAGGGCTGAGCTGGACACATAGCTGGGTCCAGGTTTGGGGGGGAGGTGCCAGCAGATGTGTGTGTGCAGGGAGGACCCCAGGCTCCATCGACATGTGGCCAGGGCGGCGAAGCGGAGGCATGATCGTCATCACCACCATCCTCTCTTCTCTGGCTGGCCTCCTACTGCTGGCCTTCCTGGCCGCCTCCACCATGCGCTTGTGAGTGAGGACACCCCTGTACCCCGTAGGCCCTCCCTTGCCCGCCAGCTGCACCTCTTCTTCCCACACTGTGGTTTTAAGTGAGGCAGCCCAGGAGGGAGTGAATGGACAGGGACGGGACTCCAGTGTGTCCTTCTCCTGGACCTATGTTTTTAACTCTGAGCTGATAACAGGGTAGTCAGGGGTTTCCTGGAGGAGGAGGCCACCTGTGGATTCTGGAAGGGAGAAGAGGGGAGGCTGCAGGATGAGGGGTCTGCAGGGCAGGTGCGGGCCGACCTCACCTACTGCAGAAGCACAGCCTGGCTTCTCTCCCCACCAGCTCCAGCCTCTGGTTGCCAGAGGAGGTCCCATCTCCGGAGCAGCTGCGCATTGGCTCCTTCATCGGGAAACGCTACATGACCCACCACATCCCGCCCAGCGAGGCCACCACGCTGCCCGTGGGCTGAAGCCGGGGGGAGGGTGATAGGGTGTGCAGTGCTCCTTCCAGCCCCAGGACCCCCCCAGGCCTCTACACCCCATCACACTGCCCCCAGCTGCCTGCAATCCCCTCATTAGTGCCCTGCCTCCCTGGCACCAAGACTGCGTCCGGTGAAGGTGAAGATCTTGTGGGCGGGATCTGTCTGAGGGGGATACTCCTGGTTCCCGCCACACGAACAGTTCACACACTTGTCCACCCACTCCACAAACACGTATTGAGAGGTTTCCAGAAAAACAGCTCCTGACTTTGGACCTCAGATGACTTCGTGTCCAGATGTCATGTTATTGTTGGGGAGGTTATGCTCGAAGATACCCTTGGGGTCACACCCACTCAGTCACCCCAAAGGAGCCCCTTCAGTGTCCTTGTTTGGACCCTAGGGACTGATCTGGAAGGAAATGATTTCATGTTCAAATCCCCCAAGCTTTCATAGGGCTGCCGGGCCGGTGGGTCCCACCATCGCCACACGGGGGCGCCAGTACTCCGCTACTGCTGTATAGTCCGCGCACATCCCCATTCTGAAACCTGTTGGCTGGTGGCTCTCTGAGTATGCTCCGGAGAGATCAGAGCTCCTATCTTGACCCGGCCAGAGGAATGAATAACTTTGCTATTGCTAATTGGTCAGTTGTGAGCCATCTAAACACAGATGCAACCTTTTCTAAATGGGAGAAACCAAAGCTCAGTGACTTACCCACCTCCTATAAAATCCACCCTGTGCCCTGGGATCCCGCTCTGGCCCTCTAGTCTGACCATGGCTCCCAGCCACCAGCAGGCTGTCCCTGCCTTTAGAGGTGAATAAATGTGGTCTGGCTCCTTTCCTGTTGTTCCTGGTTCTGAGCTGGGAGCTTTCACATGGGGAAACCCAACCTGTCTTCACCGTGTTCTTGCTTAAGACTCTGCCACCAGCCCAGGCTCTCCTGAATGCCATCCCTACTTGTGCCGGGGGTATCCCTGGTAGGACAATGGTTAAGTGCTCGGCTGCTAATAGATAGATGCTCCCAGAGCATCTCTGGGAATCGGAATGGACCTGACAGCATCCAAGACAACCTGTGCTTTGGAAGTCTGCTTTCCCAGAGAACCCTGCTCACCTGTTACACAGCCAGGTGGGTTCAGCAGTGTGTCTCTCAGAAAGATGTGCTCCAGGGGCCTGGCACTGGAGGGGTAGAAGAGGGGCCCACAGGTGCTTGTTAAAGGAACCCTCCCAGGGTCCAGGGGTCAACCAGGGGAAGGAATAGCCCCAGAAAGCCCTCCATGATGTCCTCAATTGATCTCACTTAGGGGCCCAGGGCCATTCCTGAGGGTAATGGATGAGGAAGGGCAAATGGAAGTTAGTCAAATAGAGGGGCAAAGGAGACCAGGTGTAACAGTCCTGCCCCCAGTGGCATGGACAGTGACCGGGAGGCCAGGGAGGGGAGGGCTGGCCTGTTCTTCCAGACAGACAGAACCAGGGCAGACATAGAGGGTTGGAGAGGAGAAGATGGATTCTAGAACTATTCTGGAGGGGACCAGTGGAATTGAGCCTTCTCTGATGTGGACAGTATCTAAGGTGGGGATGGGTGCAAATGCAGGCACGTTAATTGGGTGGGAGTGCCCAAGGACTGGGACAGGAGAGCCAGGACTGAATGTCCCTGCAAAATGCTCTTCAAGTGACCACGCCCCCCAGCTTCCTGTAGAGCAGGTCCTCAGAAGACGTGACAAGGGGGGGCGCCATCTTAACATCCGTGAGTTCCACAAGAATATGAATAATTTGTTAATATTTTACAAAGAAACATAGCCCGAGCAACCGGGCTATGTTTCAAACATAGCCCTGTGACCTGATGCTGGGGGCTCTTCCTCAGGTGTGCTGACAAACAAAGTCACGATTTCACAAATCACATAAAGAGGGCAACCGAACCAGGTCATGGCAAATCCGAACATTTCTTCCAGGGGTCATGCTTGAAAACCCGGACAGGTACACTTCAACCCTGCATGGACCAGCTCATGACAACTAGGAACAGGGCTCACAGTGACAACCACTTTGTGTGTGGAGACTCTTTTATTTTGACATTTTCTCCAGGACTGTATTTGGGGAAGTGTCTTGAAATCCATTGGCCCGTAACATAATGGCTCGGTGGTTAAAAACAAGTTCATTGTTAAAAAGGAGAAAGAGCGATGATGGAGATGAGTCAGAGATGATTCATGTGGCCTCAAATCAAAGACATCATATTGGAAACCAGGCAGTGGGACCAACAGGCAGCCCTCCACCCTCTGGGCTCACTTCCCTTCCTCCTTGTCTCTGGACCATCTCTTTCCATCACTGTCATAACCCCCAGGCCAGCCACCTCGCTCTCTTACAGGACGTATCCAGTTGTCCCCTCACTGGTCTCCCCACTTCCGTTCCTGATCCCACATCCACTCTCCTCAGAGCATGTGAACCTAGTCACATTCCATCCGCTGCTCACAACCTTCAGGGACTTTCCTTCCATCCCTTGCTCTCAGTAGCACCTAATGGAGGGGGGAGACACTGTTAGAAGCGGTGACCCCAAAAGGGCCCATGGTGGTGGTGGTAGCAGCTGGTGGGCTGGTGCTCTAGGGAGAGGGGCCATTCATCACCCAGTGTGGTGATTGTCACTCCCACAACCACCAGGGGAGTCCAAAGGCTGACCCCACACATGGGGACTTAAGTTGTGAAGTCCCCACCCTACTGCAGGAGGACTTCATCTTCATCTGCAAAGACTCTATTTCCAATCAAGGCCACATTTCTGACTTAGTTCTCTATAACACAAACACCACTTGGGGGGTGGGGGTGGCACTTTAACAATTTAAGTTTAGTGTCTCACAGTTTAGGAGGCTAGGATGCTGGATTCAGCACCAGCTCTGGAGAAATGTTCTCATCTCCACATTCTGGGGAATCATCACATGACATCATTATCTACTGCCATGACATCATTATCTAATTGCCAAGCATGACTTCATTATCTAACTGCCAAACATGACATCATTATCTAACTGCTAAACATGACATCAAGGAGCTCTGGTAGCGTAGTGGTTACAAATCGGGATGCGAACCTCAAGGCAGTTCAAAATTACCAGCCGTTCTGCAGGAGAAAGATGAGGCTTTCTGCTCCCGTAAAGATGTGCAGCCTCGGAAACCCTGTACAGGGTCGCTATGAGTTGGAACCGACTCCGTGGCACATAACAACAACAAACATGACATCATTATATAACTGCCAAACATGACATCATTATCTAACTGCCAAATCACTAAGAATTGTGACCCAAACAAGCAGACGGTTCAGACCTGGCCCCCACCCTGATAGAATGTCTTACTCACAGGGGAGGCACAGCTGGTGACTGGATTCTCTGAACTTTCTGGTCCTGGCCCTCACCCCCTCATGCTAGAACCTTGACCACCTTTCTGGGCTGTCTGCTTCCCTCTCCTGTTGTGAGTGAAGCTGGGAGCCCCTGCATCTACATACATCCTTGTCTTCAGCTTCTCTTCCATCCCACCCCAATATGGATCCTGGCCTGGATGTCTTGGGACAGAGACCACGGAGGAGGCAGAGGACTGGGCTTCCATGCCCTTATCCCTCAACAGTGTGAGCCGTCCCTGGCCTCAGTTTCTCCTCTGTAAAATGAGTTCCCAACCTAGAAGATCTCTAAGTTTTTTCATCTCAGACATTCCAGACCCAGCTTCACGGAAACCCTACGCCCCATGGGTGACGCAGGCCCCAGTTATCCAGGGAAGAATGTGTTGCCCTTGACAACCATTTTCTATGCGGCATCTCCCCCTGAGGGGCAGAGATGAATGTCCTATTAATCATCCTAGCCCGAACTCTACTTTTCTAGCTCCCTCCTGTGAGGCAGCCTCAAGCTCTCCGGAGGATTTCGTGGAACCTGTGGGTTCAGTTTGGTCCTTCCAACCCCTGGGTCTGGAGACCTGTCCATGTCTCCCATGGGGCCAGGGTCTGCCCTAGGGAAAGGATGGCATGAGCGCAGGGAGAGGCAGAAGTGGGTTGGGGTGAGAGTCTGCTCAAATCATCTCGGTGTGCCCCTTCTGTGTGGGGTTCTCCGTGGGGTGGAGCTGGGGGCCCAGACAAGAACCACAGATAGAGTATGGGGCAGTGATGGAGATCTCTCAGGCATGGGTGGGGGCCCAGAGGAGGCAGCTGGCCCAGCCTGGGGGGAGGGAGGATGAGGGTGACTTGGCGGAGGAGGTGGTGTCTGAGCTGGAGCTGGAGGAAAGGAAGACAGGGACCCAGGCACCACAGCAAGGTTGTTGAGGGCTTGGTTGGTGGGGTATGTGGTGTTGGTAGGAGACATGGCCTGGGACAGGGGGTGGAGGGAGTTGGACACTAGGGGACATCCGAGCAAGGGGGAAGGCTGGGTGTCAGGAGACCCTTTTGGGGGCTAAGATGGAGTGAGAGGCAGGAAGAGGTCATTCCCAGTTAGAATGAGAACACCCCACACAGGTGCTCCCAGGGTTGGAGCGGGGTGCCTGGTAGACTTCAGGCAACACTCTCCCTGCCCCCAGACAGCCAGCTACAACAGCTGCGTAGACACAGCACAGAGGGTTTCAGAAGGACATGCGTGTATCCCTCTCTCAAACGAGGCCATCTGTAGGGCATGGACTACCACCCTTTCTCTCGCCTGGAGGACTGTGGTGTCCTCCCTGAAGGTCCCACTGTTGTTCAGTAGCAGCCAGGTCAGCTGGTGAATTCCTGAGTCCACCCCACTTCCTCTGCTTTAACCCTGTAATGACTCCCAGTTCCCTCCTGTTGTTGTTGTTAAGTGCTGTGGAGTCAGTTCCAACTCATAGTGATCCTGCACAGGGTTTCCGAGGCTGAAAATCTTTACGGGAGCAGAAAGCCTAATCTTTCTCCCATGGAGCTGCTGGTAGTTTCGAACTGCTGACCTTGAGGTTGGCACCCCGACTCGTAACCTCTACGCTACCAGAACTCCTTAGTTCCCTCCTGGTAGGAGCCAAAGTTCTCACAATGACCACATGGCCCCACACACTCCCATCAAACACACCAAGACGATCCCTTCTGGGACCTAGATTGTTTCAAAGCTGACTGTCTAGAAGCTCACCTAGCCCAATGTGCATATTGTACCTCCCATCAGTGGCGCTGTGGGTTAATGCGCCAGACTGCAAAGCCGTTTGAACTGCAAGGTCAGTGATTCAAGCTTACCAGCTGCTCCTCAGAAACCCTATACAGGGTTGCAGTGGGTCAGAACCGACTCAACAGCACTTAATAACAACAATAATCAAGAGGGAGCTTCCCTCCCTTCCTCTTGAATCTGTGCTGGTCTGTGGCTTGCGCTGGCAACAGTGATGTGATATGATTCTCATGTTTACACTTTAAGAGGCGTGGAAGCTGCCATTTTTGCTCTCTTGGGATTCTCACTGCCACGTGAAGGAGCTCACTCTGGACCACAGGATAATGAGCACCCACGTGGAGATAGGCTGCTCCAGCCACCCCAGACTTGTGAAGGGTGCTGAGCTCCCAGTTGAACGGCGTTGTGTAAATGACCCCATCTGAAAACACATGAAGCGCAAGAACCATCTAGTCACTCAGAATCATGAGATGATAAAATGGCTGTTGGTTTAAATCTTTACATTTAGGACCATTTGCTATGCAACAACAAAAAGTGAACGGGGTGAGGGGCCCGGGGGTGGGGGGAGGTTCTTTGCACTCTGGTTTGTCTACCTCTAGATTTGTTTCTGGTAGTGTAGTGGTTACCAGTCGGGCTGCTAACCTCAAGCAGTTCAAAACTACCAGCTGTTCTGTGGGAGAAAGATGAGACTTTCTGTTCTCATAAAGATTTACAGCCTCAGAAACCCTGTTCAAGGTCACTATGAGTCAAATCTGACTCCACAGCACATAACTAACCAACCAACCAGATCAGTTTCTCAGAGAGTGCTGTGATCCTCCCTCTCCCAGTTCATTCAGGCCTGTTTAATTGTCATCTTGTCAGGACTCGATGATCTCCCGACCAAAAAGAACCCTGCCTTCCATAACTCTCACCTGCTGTTGTTGTTGTTGTTAGGTGCCAATGAGTCAATTTAGACTCATAGCAATCCTGTATAGTGTTTCCAAGGAGTGGCGGTGATCTTGAACTGCGGACCTTGCGGTTGAAACCAGCCTTGCAGTCCAGCGCATTAAGTTCTGTTTTTATTCTTCAGAGCCTGAAGCACCACCTGACGTTCCGTTAAGTCTGTATTCATTGGCTTAGTATTTATTCAACCCAATCAGAATGCCAATTCCATTGTAACAGGGAGCTCCAAACCTTGGGACAGTGCCTGGCACAGATGAGTCCTCTGTGGCTACTTATTGAAGGAGAGACTGGATAAAGTCCCCCCACCCTTCCCCAGTCTTCCAGAACTGTCTGCCCACCATGGGCCTGGTGACACATGGCAGGCCTTCAATGAGCAATGTGTCAGTTGCACTGAAGGGAATTAAAAAGGTCTCTGCACTGACCTCCACCTGCCCAGCGTCTGAGTGGGCAGACAGATGTTCAGGCAGGAAGGGACTTGGCCATAAATTCAGGTGAGTAGGGATGAGCCCCAGTCTCCTGTCCCTTAGCCTCAAAATGGTGACTCTTCCTATAGAGTAATGAGTTACAGGAAAGAGATTGTCAGCTCCGATTCTGGCTATAGGATTTGATTGGAGAAGAGGTAAGCTGGCTGTCATGAGACATATGAAAACAGGCCTAGACGGGGCCAGACCACCAAAGAAAGGGAGGTCCAGCGTTAGTGGGGGTCAGTGAACTGCATGTTCTTTTCTCTTGATAATTAACACAGATGAACTTCTGACAGTGGTCAAGCTGGTGGACAGACAAAACTGGAGGCCCAGACACTTCCGCATATTGGCCAGACAAAATTTCCGGTTCCAGACCTGAGGCCTTTCTGAGCAGGGGAGGCTTGCTCTCCTTGGAGGTGTCCAGTTCTCCCTGTGGGCCTTCTCTGAGAATGGGTGTGGTGGTTGCCATGGCACTGGGGCCTTGTTTGGTGAAAAGGGACTGGGTGGGCCTTCGTGGGCCTTGTGAGAAGGTGGGTGGGAGCCCTACCCTGCCCAGTGAGTCACCCCAAAAATACCACAGCAAGGTAAGTCGTAAGGAATAGACTATTCCCCAGGGCTAGGTGTGAGCATCACTCCTGTCTCCCTGAACACCCAGGACCCAGTGCCCTGACACTGGGATTTACAGGGCTTGGGAAAGTCTGAACCATGAAAAGAAGACACAATAAAGAAGCTGGTCTCTGCTTTTGAGAGGAGGCACAACCTAGATGTCAGCCTGCTGCTATAAACACGATGGCACCTGGAGGCCCCTAGCCATATACATCAAAGCAAAGAGGTGCCCAGATCATCAGTCAAAAGAATTATTGAAAACAACTATTGTACCAGACGCTGGACTCAGGACTGCAGAAAAGGAGGGGGGACAAAACAGACCCGGTACCTCTACTGAGGGTGTTAGAATTTGTTGTTATTAGGGTCGTAGATTTTGTTCTGACTCATAGCGACCCTCTGCACACAGAACAAAACACTGCCTGGTCCTGAGCCTATTCCTGCTGTCATTGTATCAATCCATCTCATTGAGAGTCTTCCTCTCTTATGCTGACCCTCCACCTTACCAAGCATGATATCTTTCTCCAGGGACTGGTTCCTCCTAATAACATGTCCGAAGTATGAAAGACAAAGTCTCGCCATCCTGACTTTTTTTTTTTTTAAGTTTTTATTGTGAATTATGTGATAGTTTACACGGGAGAAAATTAGCTTTACATTCATCCTATCATGTATCGTTTCATTGCCATGGTTACAATTCCCTCCATGCATCATCAACCAACCAAAGGGCATACCCTACAAGCCTACCCCTTGGTCATCAGTACACAACCCCTGCCCTCTCTGGGTCTAGAGTCCCCAGCCATTCCATCTCTCCAGGTCATCATCTCTGCCTCCATCTCTGGTATCACTGCTTCTCTGGGTAGGGACCCGCACTCTGCTCTTCTCCCTTGATGGTTCCAGGGACTTCCGCTCCTACACTGCAAAGTTAATCACTCCCCTCCTTTTGCTACAAAAAAGTCTACCTTTACATTTCCAACCCTCACAGTCAGTCCTGATAGCAATTATTCACTATTGTATCACAAGAGTGCTATCCCCATCTTCTTTCATCAGCCCCGTCTCGACAGATTGGATACTACTCAGTTGAGATTCTACCGTCCTCTATGCCCTCTGGATCTAGGCTCCCTCTTGAAAGCTTGTAAGCCAGTCATTTCTTGCCTTTGTCGCTCGCCCCCCTCATTCTGGGTAGCCAATGTCCAATTTGCCCATCTCTGTCTACTCTGTGTATGGAGGGGGTGGGAATGATCCTTGCTGTAAAGATTTGTTCCCTCTTTTGAGCTACTGCATCCATAGGTGTAGGTCAAGTTCATCAAATTGTATCAGATTACTCTCTTTTTCTCCTCTTCTTTCTTCTTCTAGTTGAGTTCTGATCATCCAGCCATTGAAGCCAGGTCAAGTGGGTATTATCTGCAAGTGTGGGTGTTCTTGTGTATATCCCCTCTCTTCTTATCAGCTGGACACTTCACTCTCCACTCTAGTCCTCTGTGGCTATGTCACTCACTGGCTCTGGGCCCAGGAGTCCCCAGGTCTTGCCACACTGCTGACCAACCAAGTCTCTACCCAAGTTCACAAGAGTCTATTGAACATTGTAGGGCTTAGCTCACAGCTTCATTGCTGTTTTTCCCTCACTTCCCCTTATCGGTGACCAACATGGTCACCAGTCAGACTGCGGGCCTACTTGTGTATTCCCCTTGAGTCTTAGTCTTGGATGGGGGTTTGCCCTGAGGGGACCCAACCACTTGCCTTGATGTCTCCTGGGTGAGCAACTTGCTTGTTCTTGTAGTAGTCAGTCGGACTGCCATTTTTTTTATTTTTCCTGTTGGTCTTTCTTTCAAGAAGTATCTTCTGTTCTTCTAGCCACTCCAGACTGGTCTGCTTGTCCCTTCAAGTGGAGGTTTCCCACCTCAGAAGATTCTGGATGCGGTTCAGGATTCCACCTATGGTCTTATGCAATGCAAAGTCTCCGCAGGAAGTCTCCTTCACTGGGCAAGTTGTAGCCCCATATTAGGGATTCCAATCCATCCTGGCTTTTAAGGAGCAATCTGGATGTACTTCTTCCAACACAAATTTGCTTGTTCTTCTGGTAGTCCATGGTACTTTCAATATTCTTCTCCCACATCATAATTCAAATGCATCAATTCTTCTACAGTCTTTCTTATTCATTGTCCAACTTTCACACGCATATGTTGTTGTTGTTATCAGGTGCCATTGAGTCAGTACCGACTCATAGTGACCCTATGCACAACAAAACGAAACACTGCCCAGTCCTGGGCCAAATTCAAAATTGTCACGTTTGAGCCCATTGATGCTGCCACTTTGCCAATCCATCTCGCTGGGGCTCTTCCTCTTTTTCTCTGACCCTCCACCTTACCAAACATGATATCCTTTTCTAGAAACTGGTCCCTCCTGACAACATGTCCAAAGTATGAGAGATGAAGTTTGGTCATCCTGGCCTCCAGAAAGCACTCTGACTGCACTTCTTCCAACACAGATCTGTTTTATTCTCCTGCAACACCATAACTCAAAAGCATCAATTCTTCTACAGTTTTCCTTATTCACTGTCCAGCTTTTGCATGCATCTGAGGTTATTGAAAATACCATGGCTTGGGTCAGGCGCATCTTAGTCTTCAAGCTGACATCTTTGCTCTTCAACACTTTAAAAAGATCTTGTGCAGCAGATTTGCCTAATGCAATACAACGTTTGATTTCTTGACTGCTGCTTCCATGAGTGTTAATACTTGATCCAAGAAGAGTGAAGTTCTTGACAACTTCCATCTTTCTACATTGATAAGAATATTGTTTATTGGTCCGGTGGTGAGGATTTTGGTTTTTTTTACATTGAGATGCAATCCATACTGAAGGTTGTGGTCTTTGATCTTCATCAGTAAATGTTTTAAGTCCTCTTCAATTTCAGCAGGCAAGCTTGTATCATCTGCATATTGCAGGTTGTTAATGAGTCTTCCTCCAATCCTGATGCCACGTTTTTCTTCATAGAACCCAGCTTCTCAGATTATTTGTTCAGCATACAGACGGAAACAGTATGGTAGAAGGATACCACCGTGGCACACACCTTTCCGGATTTTAAACCGTTCAGTATCCCCTAGTTCTGTTAGAATGACTGACTCTTGTTCTATATAGAGATCCCTCATGAACACAATGAAGAATTCTAGAAAACATTCTTCACAATGTTATTCATAGCTTGCCATGGTCCCCACAATTGGAAACCTTTGCATTATCAATATGGTACAAGTAAACATCTTTCTGATAGTATCTACTTTCAGCCAAGATCCATATAATGTCAGCAATGATTTCCTTAAATCCACGTCCTCTTCTGAATCTGACTTGCATTTCTGGCAATTCTTTGTTAATGTACATTTGCAACCATTTTTAGATTATCTTCAGCAAAATTTTACATACATATGATATTATTAATGATGTTATTCAATGATTTCTGCATTCTGTTCGGTCACCTCTCATAGGAACAGGCACAAATATGGATCTCTTCCAATCAATTGGCCAGATAGTTGTCCTCCAAAAATACTAAAATCTGTGTTGGAAGAAGTACAGCCAGAATGTTCCTTCGAAGCCAGGATGGCAAGACTTTGTCTCTCATACTTTAGACATATTATCAGGTAGAACCAGTCCGTAAAGGACATTATGTTTGGTAAAGTGAAGGGTCGTCAAAAATGAGGAAACGCCCACTGAAGTGGATTGGCACAGTGGCAGCAGCAATATAATAACCAAGGTGACAATGGTGCAGACAGGCAGCATTTTGTTCTATTGTACACAGGGTAGCTATGAGTTGGAACTGACTCAGGACACCTAACAGCAATATAAGGATGTTCATCATCCCTATAGGTATGAATCAAACCCCAAACCCATTACCTTCTAGTTGATTCTGGTGCATAACAACCCTCTAAGACAGGGTAGGACTGCCCCCAGGGTTCCCAAGACTGTAATCTTTACAGAAGCAGACTGCTGCAGCTTTCTTTGGAGGAGCAGATGCAGGATTTGAAACACAACCTTATGGTTAGCAGCCAAGCATTGTATTCATTCTGCAACCAGGGCTCCTTATGAACATTTCTATACTAAAACGCTGGGGGACCCAGAAAGCCTCGCTCTGTCTGACTTGGACTGCAGTTGAGTTCACTGGTGCCCTCATGTCTGGTCCTGCGTGGTGCCTGGGTCTGGATTGAATAGCCTAGATCACACTTTCTCTGGGCCCACATATTTGCTTAAGGTTCTGCATGAATGACTTCTGTATCCTATGACTCAATGCAATTGCCATGCCTCCTGTATTTGAAATCCATCGCTATCTCCACCCAGGTGCTGGTTTCTCTACTTTGTGTGAGGTTTCTGTGGGAGATACTGGGGGCCCTGAACAAGAAAGGTCAGTTTCTGTCTTTAAAGGGACTTCCCACAGAAGAGGGGACAAGTGTGGAAATAACAATACATTATATCCAATGATTAATAGATAGAAGCTCATGCTGGGCCAAGAGAAGCCCTTGAGGGCACCCAGTTCAACCAGGACATGTGATCCCGTAGTGCAGAGCCTGGGGTAGTGGTGGGCAGTTGGAACAGGGAAGAGAGACTAACCACAGACCACTCACAACGAATGCAGGAAACGAGCTAGTCTGTCAGGAGAGTCCAGTAAAAGGAAAGATAGAAAAGGGGACTATCCCCCAAATCAGGCATGTGGAGAAAAGACTAAGTCTGAGCTGATATAATGGCAAAGAAATATATCAAACCCAGGAAAAAATGACAAACTATGGGGCTTCAATTATGATAGGAAGACATAGGGGTCAGTAGACAACTATCAGGAGACCTGGAGCCCACCCTGGAGAAAAGCAACATTAAAAAGCAAAAGCACGAACTCACTCAACGCTCCCCTTACTTGTGAGGTGGAAGTCTGTTCTCCTCACTTCGAGAACATCTATGCTTTAACACGTCTCTTTACTTGCTTAAACCTCTGTCTCTCTGGCTCCTTTCGTGCGCGTATTGTACCTACGTGTCCTATCTACTCTTCAGTGGGATATTGGGACCTGGCCAGGATGCTTCATTGGTGCTGTGACCGTAGGACTAAGGAGACCCTTACCTGGGACTGAAAGGTAGCGAGGAACGCCCGGGAGACAGATGGGCCTAAGCAAAGGCACAGAGGTGTGCTGCCACATGAGTCTATAGGAGGATGTCTCATAAATTAGTTTAAATTTTTATTTGTTTTGGCTAAGTGCTGTTGAATCAACCCGGTATAGGGTTTCAGAGGACCAGCTGGTGCATTTGAACCACTGACCTTGTGGTTCAAACTGACCTTGCGTCCAGGGCTTATCCTACAGAGCCACACCAAGACTCCTTTTATTTAATTAAAAATAAACTTTTGATTGTGAATTGGATGAAGATTTACAGAGGAAATCAGTTTTCCATTCAACAATTTAGTCATATTTTGTTTCATGTCATTGATTGTAATCCTCCCACTTCTACCCCCCAGTTCCCATTCCCTGGCCTTCTTTCCTGACTTCTGAACTTTGTTCTTGGGTAAATGTTGCCCTTTTGATCTCAATATGTTGTTGTTGTTGTTCTAAGGTTTGCCTACCTCCCTAGTGTTATTTATTGTTCACCTTACAGACCTATCCACACTCATAGAAACAGATGTCAAGAAATCAAATGACCAGAGGACCCTAGGACCATCAAGGGAGAAGAATACAAGTGGAATGCAGGACACTATCTGGAGAAGCAGCAACACCTGAGATGGAGGCAGAGAGGGAGCAGCTGAGGAAAGAGAGACTCTTTCTCAGGGAAAGAGAGGGACTGAGAGCTGGCGGTCAGGAGACAGGCTTGCAGAATGTGTCCTTTGATGGTTTAATTTATTAAATATGCCTGAGTGTTTAAAATAAATAAATAAAGAGATAAAATGAATAGAGAGAAATCCAATTAACTGATGGTACATGGAGAGGATTACAATCATTGTATGTGATTTGTTGAATGTAAAACTGATGATCTGCCCTGTAAACTTTCACTCAAATCACAATAAAAACTTAAAAAAGAAATCAAATGACCTACTGTATTTGGAATATCTGCTGCACAAGACCTCTTTAAAGTGTTCAAGAGCAAAGATGTCAGTTTGAGGACTAAGGTGCACCTGACCCAAGCCAGGGTATAACTTCATATGTATGTGAAAGCTGGCCAGTGAATAAGGAAGACCTTAGAAGAATTGATGCTTTTGAGTTTTGGTGCTGGAGGAGAATATTGAAAGTGCCATGGGCTGCCAAAAAAACAACAGATCTGTGTTGGGTGAAGTACAGCCAGAGTGCTCCTTGGAAGTCAGGGCGGCCACACTTGTCTCTCATACTTTGGACATGTTGCCAGGAAGGATCAGTCCTTGGAGAGGGATATCACACTGGGTAAAATGGAGGGTCAGAGAAAAAGAGGAAGACCCCTAACGAGATGAATTGGCACAGTGGCAGCAGTGATGGGCTCAAATGTAGCAACGATTGTGAGGTTGGTACAGACCCAGGCAGTGTTTTGTTCTGTCAGTACCGACTCCATGGCACCTAACCGCAACAACAGCAAATAGACCTCTCTGTTGTTTGGCTGAAACTTGAGCCTAGGGGGTGACGGGTGAGTGAAGGCCAGGGTCTCGGGTCCTCCAGGCTCTATCTGGCCACTGGTCTTTTTTATGGTGTTGAGTTTTGTTCCACATTTTCTCCTACGCTATCCAGAACCTTCTAATGTGATTCTTTCAGAGCAGTTGGGAGTGGTAGCCGGGTCCCAGAGTCATGGAGTCTGAGGTTCATCGGGTCATAAATCCATGCGTCTTTCATTTCCTTCACTCTTCTTTATCCAGACACGGAGATAGCAGTAGCAGTACCTTAGAGGGCTGCTGTAGCTCATTTCATGTCCATGTGGACTCACCTGCCCAGTGCAGCTTCCCTTTGGCTCCTGCCTAAACTGTATCTGTCTTTCCTTGAGTCTTTACTCTGATGCTTGGCCCCGAGTCTTAGTCCTCAGTCACAGCTGGCATACTTTTTTTTAAAAAATTGAGGTGAAAAATAGGTAACAAAGCATTTGCCAATTCAACCATTTTTACATTTCAGTAACACTGACTACGTTCATCCTGTTGTCCAACTGTTACCGCTATCTGTTCCCAGATTACCCCACCACCATTAACAGAAGCCAATGCTCACCAATGGCTCTCCCATCCCCCTCCTGCTGTCCCTGCTAACTGCTAATAAATTTCTGCCTGTTTCATATAAATGAGATCATACAATATTTGTTCTGTTGTGACTGACTTATTCCACTCAGCATCATTCTTATAATGATTTTTAAATATAAAATGTCTAATATTGTCTGTTCACCTGCCTCATAAACAGTAGATCACAAAAAACCTACTAAGTAATTATGTAGTGTTGATTTGTTGCTGTCGTTAAGTACCATCGAGTCACTACTGACTCATAACGACCCTGTATAGGGTTTCCAAGGAACGACTGGTGGGTTTGAACTGTCTGCTTTGCAGTTAGCAGTCAAGTGCTTATCCTACAGTGCCACACCAAGAATTCATGTAATGTTGATAGGAATTGTTTAGTATTTGAAGACTAAATAAATAGTTTGAAGTTGTCAAGGACTTCATTCTTCTTGGATCAACTATCAACACTCACGGAAGCAGCAGTCAAGAAATCAAACGACGTATTGCATTGGGCAAATCTGCTACACAAGACCTTTTTAAAGTGTTGAAGAGCAAAGATGTCAGCTTGAGGACTAAAATGTGCTTGACCCAAGCCATGGTATTTTCAATAACCTCATATGCATGTGAAAGCTGGACAGTGAATAAGGAAGACCGCAAAAGAATTGATGCTTTTGAGTTATGGTGTTGGAGAAGATATTGAAAGTGCCATGGGCTGCCAAAAGAACCAATAGATCCGTTTTGGAGGAAGTACAACTGGAGTATTCCTTGGAGGCCAAGATGGCCAAACTTCATCTCTCATACTTCAGACATATTGTCAGGAGGGACCAGTCACTGCAGAAGGATATCATGTTTGGTAAGGTGGAGGGTCAGAGAAAAAGAGAAAGACCCCCAACGAGATGGATTTGCCAAGTGGCAGCATTGATGGACTCAAGCGTGGCAACAGTAGTGAGGTTGGCCCAGGATTGGGCAGTGTTTCGTTCTGCTGTGCATAAGGTCTCTATGGGTCGGTACCAACTCGATGGCCCCTAACAACAACAACATAATAAATAGTGGGGAAGACCCCCAGAGAGATGGATTGGCAAAGTGGCAGCATCAATGGGCTCAAGCGTGGCAACAACTATGTCTCGGATTTCAGATAACGGATCACCCTGTGGGGGACTGTGGGGGCTGAAGAGTTCTCTTTTGGTCCTGCTGAGAAGGAGATTCCATGATTGCCAGGTGGAGACATCCATTTAGCAGGTGGGGACATGTAGAGAGGGCTGGGTTGAAAAACACAGATCTGGGACACAGTCACACAAAGGCCGGAATAAAGTTATGAAAGTGGCTGAGATCACAAAGGCAGAGAGTCAAGGTGATGAGAAACAGAGGACCAAGGGCAGAGAAGATCTTCCGTTTCAGGTTCAGGGAAAGAAGTCCTTTAAGGAGTGTATGGGAGCAGGCAGAGAGGTGAGAAGAGAGACTAGCGTGCTGGAGTGCAAAGGTGTGTGTGTGGGGGGGGGGAAGTGGGGGGTAACACCCAGAGGATGCTGCAAGACTGCTGAGCTTCACTATAACCCCACTGGTCATTGGCAACCCCATTGAGAGCCATTGCCGAGAGAGTTGAGATCGAAAACCATACTTTGGTTGGTGGCAAGGAAGTGTGTAGACAACTGTCCCAGGTCCCTTGACTGAGAAGACTCTCCAAAATTAAATCAGATAGAAAGATGGCGTCTCTTTTCCTTCCAGGTCATGCCCTACTGCTTATCATGGGTGCAGTTGTCATGTTAGGAATGCCAGTGACACCAGAGAGGACGGACTCAGTGGAGAAGAACTTTTACCACGTGACACTTTCATGATGACACTTGAGACCAGGCTGGTGGTGCTCAAGGCTCATCACGACAATGAGCAGCAGCACCCTCCAGGGGCTGAAGGCCACACGGCTGAGCTCACCCAGGACCTTGACCGGACAGGGACCTGTGACAGAGCCAGCTTTCCTGATGACAGTCAACCTCTCGCTTGCCGCAGCACAAACTGGGCCCAAGAGAGTGGACTGGTTGGTACAAAGCACCATGGGAAAACTGGGAAAGAAGGGAGTCATAGTCTTTGGGGAGGGAGGAAGGGGAGCAGGTTAGGAAGATTGTCTGAGTGGACTTCATTATATTCATCCTGTTGTACAACTATTACCTCCATCTGTTGCCAAATTATTCCACCCAGGAGGTGATATCTGAACTGAGTTTTGAAGTAGCCTTATGAGTTTTCTCATACAGCTACTTCAAAACTTTCAGGCAAAGGATCAGAACATGCAAACGTTCAAAGGTATGAGATGCTCCAAGAAGGATGGGGTAGAGTGAGTTAAGAGGACCTTGAACTTTTGGTACCTAGTGGGTGGTGCTTCTCAACTTCTCACCTCAACGTGCTTGGGGCTTCTCACTGTGCAATAGGAGGTTTTTGTGAGTTTGGGAAACATCCAAGTCCCTACAAGGAAACCTGTTCCTCACCCAGGAGTTAGGCTGTAGGTTTTGAAATCCTATTGGATTTTCAGTAGAGAAGACACCTGGCATGATTTAAGTTTTAGGAGGATGGTTCTGGCCAAGTGTGGAGGCTGGACTGAGGGGGGCTGAGATTGAGGCAGGGTGTCCCATGAGGGGTTCTGCTCCAACTTAAGAGAGAGGGGCTCAGCATATACTCTGTCCATGTGTCCTCTGTCTAGAGAACAGTGACTGGGGTTGGAGGAGGGAAGGGGGACAGGCCGAGATGGCCACCTGGACATGGAGTCCAGGCTGGTGGTGTTCCTAGTTGGTCCCCACAATGAGCAGGGCACTGGACTACAAGGGGTGTATCCAAGCTTGCAGTGGGTGTGACCTGTGGACTCTGGTCTCTGTTGTGATTGGCTAGATAATCTTGGACCAGTCACTCCCTGCCCCCTGCCCTGCACCTCTTCTAGAAAACGAGGTAACTCCCTCGACAGGGTCCCTAGTTACTGGGTTGGGGAATGTTTGGGTGAGAAGATGCCATGGGTGGGTGTGGCAGTACTGTCATTGTAACAGTCTGGACCCAGGGCCCTGCCTCCTTCTTCCTCAATCCCTCCCTGGCCAGGCCCTCCTGAAGTAGGGGTGGAGGTGTCCAGGCTTGTCTTGTCCGCTACAACCAATTGTTCTCTTTAGACCCCTCCCTGATGAAGCTAAATCCACAAGGCCTGAGATTCTGCCCCCAAACCTGTTCAACCAGTTGTCTGGGAGGAGGGGGCACCCGGGAGGGACAGCAAGAGGTGCTAGAAGCAACCTCCCCCTGCCCAGCTCAGACAGCCGAGCCTCTGGGGCTGTGGACGCCATAGACACATCCTTGGACAGATAAACGGGGGTGCTCTTGGCCTGGCCATGGGGCTCACTCGGGGACAATTTCGGCTGTTGATACCACTGCTGCTACTGCTGATGCCTGATCTCTGGTTCGGGACATGCCTGGGTGAGTGAGGGCAGGGGCCTAGGCGGAAGGCACACAGGGTCTGACTTGAGGAGGCCAGACTCACCTCTGCTGATGTCTGGGCACTGGAGGAGTCAAAAGGGGATCACAAGACAGACACCTAGCCCCTCATGCAAGGAATGCTGCCTCCCTCATTTTGAGTTCCTTGTCACCTTGCATCCTGAGTCCTCGCTCCAATTCTTACCAAATGTGCCCCCTCCTTCCCCTGACAAGGACAAAGGAACAGGGGTTTGAAATCCCAAAGGACTCAGACCTCCCACCAGGCCCCTTACCCCAAGGCAACCTTACCTCTCTCATCTACTCCTTTCTCTTCATTAAGCAAACACGAAGTGCCTACTGTATGCTGAGTGCCTGAGAAGTCTGGGAAAGGAGGAATCAAGTCTGCTTCCCCCCACTCCCGGTTAGAATTGAGCTAAATTAGGTGGAATTAAATGGGAACGAGTTACTTGTTGAGTTGCTAACCACAAGGTCAGCAGTTCGAACACACCAGTGGCTCTGCAGGAGAAAGATGAGGCCGGAAACCTATGGAGCAGTTCTACTCTACCCTACCGGGTCCTAATGAGTCCGGATCAACTCAGTGGTGGTGGGTTAAATGGGAATCAATGACACTGATTGAAAGCATGAGAAACTTCTAGAGACTTGCACAAAAGCCCACCTCATCTTTTGCTCCTCCCTAGTATTTGGGGCCGGGGAGAAAAGAGGCTTTGTGGCTCTGCTTCTGTCTTTGGGGGGTACAGGTAGGGGCTTTGAACTCTCTGAACAGCAAGGTGAACCTAGGCCACTTTGCCAAACTGGCATGTGCACTGAGGCTGCTCTTTCTGCTGTCCTCTGCTCATACTTCCCCAGCTGACACTGCGGAGGGGCTAGGAGGAGAGAACAGGTCCTCAAGGGGAGGGTGCCTTGGCACCCGAGTGGGACACAGCAGAAAACTGGGTGGGAAGGAAATGATGTTCCATACTTGGAGCCAGCCTCTGGTCCCAGAATCCCTGTCACATACGGGGTCTCAATGAGGACCTGCCCACGTTACACCCCAACACCATCATCACCACCACACACACACCTCACTCCTGCCCAAGATGTTCCTCTCACCATGTAAACCCCTATGGGTGGCAGTGAGAGGACTTGAGAGATGGGTTAACTGAGGCCCAAAGAGGGTCAGAGCTCAAGGCCAATGGGGACATCAGGAGCTTTCTGCCTGAGGATTCAGGTTCACCCCCAACCTGAGTCTCAGACCAAAGAAAAGGCCAAAGACCCCTGCTCCGGGAAAACTGTGCCTCTCCTGCCCAGTGTTGCTGGGCCCATCACCAGGGGCCCTGGGAAGAACAGGGAATGCCCTCCCATAGAGCCCACCCCTGGGAGAATCCTAAAGGCAGGGGCATGAATTTGCCCCAACCCCACCCTCAGAATGGGGCTCCCAAGACAGACCCGTGTCTCCCCGGTCAGACTTTGACTCCCAGGGCAGGGCAGGGCTTCCCTGCTCAGATTGGGCTAGGATAGACCTACCCTGTCCCACCTCTTCTCTTTGCCCTTCCTCTCCAATTCACCCACCCCAGAGCACATCAACTATGTACCCCGACTCTCAAACGCCAACCTGGCGGGAAGGCTCACGCAGTCCACCTTCACCCTGGAGCAGCCTCGGGGTCAGTTCAACCTCCCAAACATCTCTGACTTTGATGCCATCTGGCTGGTGGTGGCCCACAGCAATGGTGGGTATGCTGGGAAAGGCCTTGATTCTTCCTCTGTGATGTGGCCAGATGGGCCAAAAGAGAGCCATGAGGGTGGGGGTGTTGAAGGTCAAGGTTTAGTGGGGTGGGGTGGAGTCCTGCACCCACCATCTAACCTGCAGTGCCACCCTCAGCCACCCAGAACTTCACTGCCCCACAGAGGATGGAGGATTTTCCTGCCCCTGCTGACCTACCTCAGAAGGGCTACTACCTTACGCTGAAGGCCAACCGGGTGCTCTACCCAGGTAACCAGGCCCACAACCAGCTCCAAGTCCTCCGAGTGGGCAACGACACTGGTTGCCTCCCAACCAGAAAGGGCTGCAACCACCCCCTACCAGGCCCAGGCCCCTACAGGTGAGCGTCTCTGCCCGGTCCCTGGCTGGGGTGTGGGTGCACCCCATGCTGCCCAGCTGTGACTGGGAACACTGCCCTGTGTTTCCTACTCGAGCTCTATACACAGGAGGTTGGTGGAGTCTCCATCTTTCTTAAACAGAAAGTCCCCTCCCTGGAGCTCTGGTCCCCATGACTGGTCTGAACTATGTTAGTGGTGTCTCCCCATCTAGACTGGGCTCTCCCTAGCCCCTCCACTACTCCTATGTGCTTGATTCACTGGTGTTAGGTGTTGGGAGGTCTAACCCAGCACCCATCCACACTTCCCAAATGAGGACACCGAGACCCAGAAGGGGAGTGGTGCACCCGAGGTCATACAGCTGGGATTTGAACCCCTTCTCTGTGCTCCACCTCCTGGTGCAAGGGAGTCAAGAGGACTCAAGAGTGTGGGTCCCCCACCCTCACTGCTGGGTCTCCTGTTCAGGGTGAAGTTCCTGGTGATGAGTGATAACGGGGTGCTTGTGGCGGAGACAGAGTGGTCTAGTGAGACCTGCCTACAGCAAGGTACTGGCTTGATAAAGCCGCTCAGACACCGGGGGCTGGAGGCCAGGGTCTAGGGGGCTCGCCAGGACTGGGCACGAGCTGAGGAGTAAGTCAAGCCCACATCAGATTGCCCATGACCACCCTGCTGTCTGCAGGTGCCGGCGACTCCTCCTCAGGTCAAATATAATCTCTTCCTCTCTCCACCTGGCCCCCTCAGCGGACATCCTCCACGCTGTCCCTGGGCCACAGACTGCCAGCACTGTGGTCATTGTGGCCTTCCTGTCGGTGCTACTGGCCATACTCTTCACTGTGCTCCTGGCCCTGCTCATCTACACCTGGTGAGTGGGCACGCTGAGACTACCTCTGAGCCCTTATATTCACCCTTGGCCTCTCCTGGCCCAGGCCCCTGGGGGTCAGCTCCCTCTTGCCGCCCTTGCTGTAATCACACAGGGGTTAACAGTGTGTGCAGTGGCCGATCCGATCCACAGAATCCCAGAAACCTGCAGGACCCGGTGGGGGTTCAGGTGCCTTAATCCCTCACTGTCATCCATCTCTGCCCCACCCCCACCCCCACTTCCTGATTGTGCGCCACTCGCCCCCTGGTGGCAATAGCTGGAATTACAGTTGATGGCGGCTGGAGGTGGAGGCCAATAACTAAGTTTTCCTCAACACATCAGAGAGAACTCAGGTGCTGGGACCTGGTGCAGAGGGCTGTCTGTGGAGCTTAGAAGGGGGAAAGGGGACAGCGGAGTTGGAGGAGGTCAGGCAGTGGGGCCAGGAGTCCTTGAGGCCCCGCTGAGGAACTGGGCAGAGGAAGCCAGTGGTGGGTTTTGCTCAGGGGGAAACAAGCCTGGGACCTCTGGGTATGTGGCCAGTAGGGAGGGAGCGTAGGGGTTGGACGATGACAGACATTGGGAGGGAACATTGTGATTGCAGACTAGGAAGAAAAGCCTGGTAATCTAGTTCCAAAAACCAGCCATTGAAGCCTGAGGAACCATTCACTTCTCAGCCTGGGGATGGCACAGGACTGGGCAGTGTTTGGTTCCATTGTACACGGGGTCACCACGAGTAGGGTCCAGCTCAATGGCAGGTCACAACAACAGAGAGACAGCGGTAGCCTGGGTCCCTGGGGTCAATACGAGTGGTGCCTCCAGTGTGAAGTTACGTGCTAATTGCAATTGAAGTCGGTTTCATCTCATAGCAACCCTGTATAGGTTTCGGACCTATACGACCTATACAATGGCCATCCGTCCCAGTTCCAGGCAGTGGCTGGGAACTTCCACAGGTCCCATGTTTACAATTCTCTCTCTTTCCCCACCTCCAAGTTCCAACACCTGCAGGGGCACAACTATTTCAGGACCCAACGAGTCACTGTACATGAGGAGATATAATACTCACCACACGTTCGGCCCTCAGCCTCGGAGAACCCCCGAGAGACCCTGACAAGCCCTTGTTCCTAGTGCACGCTGCAGAGCCTGGCGTGAGGGACACCTGCAACGTCTCAGGACTGGGAGAGGTGCTTTTTCAATGAGGGTGTCATCATGAGCCCCAATGCCTGAGCCAGTCCTGTGGGAAATAAATTTCCCAACACCTCCCTGAGTGTCTGTGGTGGTACACATCTGGGTAGCCTCCCAGTCCTGGTGTGGCACTGTAGGATAAGTTAGCAGCTGCTTGCTCCTCGGAAACCTATACAGGGTTGCTATGACTTGGAATCGACTTCTATGGCACTTAATAACAGCAACAATTTCCTACGTCCTCCTCCCCCCAGCTCCTCTGGGAATGTTCTGCAGTGTTGGTGGTGAAAGAAGGCCCCCCACTGAGTTACCTGGGACTCCATGGGTCCAGTAAAGCTGAAACAAGGAAATTCCTTATAAACTGTGGGCACCGAACATGCATGAGAGGTGCCCACCTGTCCTGTAAATCAGTCCTTCTCTTAGCCAAGAGGCCCTGAGACTGTCCCCGCCCTCCCCAGCAACTTAGAGCTGTGGGTCAGCCCTTCCTCAAAATTTCCCCTGGAGATTTAAAGAGACATAGCTTCTAAATGTCACCCACCACACCTGCCACACTCCTGAGTGGGGGCCCACACAGACTCAGGTTGTCAGAGTTGGAAATTCAGCTCCAAAGCTTGGACTTTGCCTAGAGCTGACTCCAGCCCCCAAATCATTCAGGGCACACAGCACCTCACAGCTGAGCTTCCCCTCTGCCCCCCACACTCTTACTGGGGCCCCTGGGATGGCCCAAGCCAGGTTTTGCCTTCAAGATGCTCACCACTGGGAGGAAGGGCACTGCAAAGGATGGTGGAATCATGGGACTACCTTGATGAGCAGGTGGTACTAGGTGGGCCCAAGAAGGAGGCTGCAAACACCTAGGAGCATTTGGGGGCTGGCAGGCAGGCAGGCAACCCTAGAATCGAGGGAGGGAGGGGAAGGATGGAGAGCTCAGGAGGGGCCCTGCCCTCTGGGGTCAGGAAAGAGGGGTGCTGGCTGGGCTCCCAGCTGTCTGCCTGAGGGAGATGCCAGAGTCCCTAAATGGTTTATTAGCTGGAGCAGACACATCCGGCTTTGCTGCTGAGGAAATGCTCATGTGGCCCCAGGTGCCATGCTGGGGGGTGGGGATGGGGAGGGAAGTACACTGAGTCACCAAGCCTTGGTCTCTTCTCCACAGTCTTAGGGGGGCCACCAGCCCCGACCCTGGCATCAGATGGCCCTGGATAAATACATACCATCTCTGGGCCTGGTGTAAACAACGAAGCTTGTCCTCCAGCAACCTTGACCCTGTGTGGGTCAGGGTGCGGGCAGGAAACAGATGGCTGCTATCTCGAAGGGCAATTGAGAGAGTTTACAAAGGTGTGGGCAGATCCAGGAGCATCAACAAGAGAGCACAGTCAGGGACCAGTCCCCATGAGGAGCCATAAACTGTCTTGACTGAAGAGCTGAGGGGGTGGGGAGAGGGGGGTGCTACTTCCAGAACCAGGACCGGTAGTCCTGGTGTGGGCCCTCCCAGCAAGAACAGGGCCACAGGCAGAGTGCTGTGGACACTGCCCTACCGTGGTCTTCAGGAAGGGAATAAGGTAACACCTGCCCCAGCCTCCCTCCTCTTGCCATCTGGTGTCTCCATGACCAAACCTGGCCTGAGGGAGAAAGGCAGAGGTCTGGGAGGTCTGGTCATGAGGCTTACCTCCTGGGCTCAGCACAGGCTAGTGAAAGGATTAGAAAGGATTTGGAGGCCCCAGACCATCTTCAGCCAAACCTGTGACTGAGGAGAGGTGCAGACAGATGGTCACATGGGTAAATCTTTAGTTGGAGGGACCCTGAGGGGCTATCCCGAGCCTTGGAGGATAGCAGAACTTACCAGCTAGAGCAGGTGGGGTACCCAAATAAACCCTCATAGCCTTCTTGTCTATTCCTTGGGGATACCTCCTCCCCAAAGCCCTCTTGGTAGAACCTACCTTCACGTTTCAGGATTGAGAGGCAGTGAGCGTGAGGGTCCTCTTTGATCTTCAGCCCCTATTAGGAATAAAAGGCCACTCCCCTAGCCTCTTCCCCACAAGCAATTGTCCGCATTGTGGTCTGTCTCACCCAATCCCTCGTCTCCTCAGATTCATCCCCTCCAGTGCTCTGTGTTCACTAATGACAACTCCCTCAGCTGTCCTCATCCCCTGGCTGTCTCTGACCAAGCATCCCAGAAGCCCCTCATGCCAAACATACGACCCCCCACAGAAAATTCTAGAGCTGCCCCCAACCCTGTTTCTCCACCTGGTTCCCTGGGCCTTGAGCACCCAGGCTGAATCTGGGGACACAAGCCCTACGTCTTCATGTGCCACCTTCCTCAGATCTGTGCCACCATTCTGTCCTAATCCTCATATTGGTTTATCACAACAAATCACACCATAGGGCCGCAAACCACCGAGAATCCTGGTCCAGCCAAGTTGACCCAAAGCCTTAATGATCACAACCATGAAATGGGAGTCTTAAAACAAATCAAATTTATTCTGTCACAGTCCTGGAGGCCGGAAGTCTGAAATGAAGGTGTGGGCAAGGCCATGCCCCCTCCGAAGGCTCTTCCAGCTTCCAGTGACTTCTAGATTCTTTGGTTTGTGGCTATATCACGCCTGTGACCACTTTCTCTTCATGAATCTTCTCACTATGACACCAGTTGCTGGACTTAGGGTCCACCCTAAACCCAGGATTACTTCATTTTGAGATCGTTAGTCAATTACATCTGTAAATAAGGTCACATTCTGAGGTTCTGGGTAGACTGAATTTCAGGGGAAAGGAGAGGACTCTCTTCGGCCTACCTCACTCCTCCAACCTGAGTCCCCATTAGAAAAATCTCTGCCTGAGCTGGAGAGAAAGTCCATTTGCCTATGGAACTGAGTGGAAACTCCTGTCCAACCATGACCCTAGGGTCCCTGGGTCCCTTCCCTATTCACTCATCCCCCCGATTCATTCATTCCCTCACTCAGTAGACAGGCCCTGACTTGAGCCAACCAGACTGGGCAGTAAGACTAGATGTAATCCTCACACTGAAAGATTGCCCCCTCCTCAGTGTGAGGTGAGTCCTCACGGGATGGAGAGGTACATGAAGGAAGGGCAAGAGGCCAGCAGGTAGAGGGTATAAAGGGTCATCCCAGGGCCGGCACAGAACCTGGTAAGGGTGCCTGGCCGCTCCCACTGACCACAAAGTGTGGTCAAAGCAGCCCACACAGCACTCCAACTCCCCAGAGACCAATCCGAGGAAAATAGACTTGTGAACAACAAGACGGCACCACAAAACAAGCCCAGGTTAGCCTGGGAAGGAGCAAGTGGATGGGGGCAGGGACCTGGTACGTCTCTTAAGACTTCTGTTTGTCCTTCATTTCTTTGTCCTCTGTCTTGTCCTTCTGCCTGCTTCTCACTCCATCTCTTATCTCTATTTTTAACTTTGAAAAGCTGTGGGAACTCGCTTTGCTTCCTCAGGGGAAGCTGTGTGAACAAGCCCCGCAATGGGCACCAAGGTTTTCAAATAAACAGATAAAACAAGAGCACAGCCTTTGTTCCAGGTATGGGCCCAGGAGGGCAAAGGGGCAAAAATGCAGCTTAAAGGAGAAGGGGGAAAGAAAGGAGGTCAGGGGAAAGAGACCAGGTGCCAGAGAGGGACAGAAAGACCACCCTGGAACCCCTCCCCACTGACCATGCCCACAGTCTCACTGTTTCCATGTCCTGACTCACCCAGCTTGTCCCCCACCCTGCAGCAGGATGACTTGAGTGGACTGTTCCTTTTCTTCCTCCTCACAAGTGGGTATTTGCAACCCTGTTTGGCCAGAGAGCTGGGACTCTCTTGGGAACCCTGGGTCACATGGAGGGGTCTGAAGGCTCCGGCTTGAGTGAGGGTGGGTATTAGAAGTCGATGTATTATTAGGCGAGAGGGACTATGAGGCCAAGGAGCCAAAGGAGTCAACTCCTGAGGGAGTTTGACTGGGGTGGGGGATGCTTCTAGGTCTGACCCCATTAGACTAAGCTCCCAGGGAACATTTCTACCTCAGAGATAATGATGCGGCCAGTATGACTTGGAAGAGGGGTCCCAGCCACCCTCTATGTCCCCACCCCCACCCCGGCTCTGAGGGTTGACAGCCTCTCAGGACCCATTAGTGAGCCCCAGGCTGTTACTGGGACTTCCTGGGGGGTTTTCAGGGATGTTGGAGACTTGGTGTTATAGAGGTCCAAGATGCCCTACTTACTGGGCAGGGTCTGAGCTGCCCAGAGTGTGCCCTGAGGTCTCTGTGCCCGCAGGATGGTGGCCCTGGGCTCACACGCCATCCCTGTTAGCCTCATCCCCTTAGCCCAGAACTCAAATCCTCCCCATCCATCAAGATGACCCAAACATCATTGTCCCTACCAACCACCTTTCCTTAGCAGGTAGTCTCTTCCTCCCGAGAAACAGCACGGCCTCCTCTAACTTCACAAGGGGAGAAAAAATCACCATGAACATCAGCCCAAGGCTGATTCCTACGAAATAGAGATCAGACATAACCTCCTCTCGCCAACATCCCTCCCACAACACTTTCTACAAGGTAGCTTCCAAAAATGTGTAGAAAAATGAAATTGAAGGATTATGGAATTTTTGCATGAAATTTCTGAAGCTTCCTTGTACTTCTGTTTGGAGTTTGATCATTTGTTGCAATGGCCACACAGAATGTACAGATAATAGTCATGAGAATGGAGTTTATTAGGGAAGGAAGTGTTTACAGTTCAGGATGAGAACTGACTCGGGATATAGTTCTTTGATTAGGGCATTCTCTTCTTAGTCATGCCTGCAGGCAGTCGCAAGGCCCGGTGGGCAAGTGCAACAAAGCTCTTTAGCTCCACCAATAAGTGTCCAAAGCACCCAGCTCTGTTAGCGAGCCTCCTGTCCAAGGGTGCTCAGCTCTCCCACTTGCCCACAGCAACATCTCCTAGAACAGCTGCTTCTGTATTGATATTTTTCTGCCATTGCTTCTCAATGTCCCTCACCACCTCCTATGTTACAGCTGTCTTCTGAGTCTAGGAGGTTCCCAGCACAGGGACCCCATGTCCAAAGAATACCCTTCATTTCTCCTCTTCTTCTATGTGGTAATTAGGCCCCCTTTCTGCCTCTGGGATGGCTCATTTTGAGGCTAGTGGAATGCCAAAGCTAACCAATCCCCTCATTAGGGTTCTGTACACCTCATTTGAATGGCTCCACCCCTACAGAGTTCCATTCACCTTATTTGCATGATTAGCAAACTGTCCAATCCCCTTGGTGGACCACAAGGACCTTATTTGTATAGCTCCACCCAATCACCTGGCAGACATTACACCACCATGACTATGGTTGTGGTGTGCCATTGAGTTGGTTACAATTCAAAGCCATCCCGTATAGGGTTACTGGGTCTGTAAATCTTTATAGGAGCAGGAAGCTTCACCTTTCTCCTTCTTCAGAGCAGCTGGCAGATATGAACTGTGACCTTGAGGTTAGCAGGCCAACATGTAACCCACTTTGTCACCAGCGTTCCTAAAAATAGACCTTGGTTCCATGGCTTTAGGCCTTATGAAAGTGATCCATCACACCACACCCTCTGAATCTGCAGAACTCCAAGAATACCTCCCACTGCACAGAATGGGTGGTAGCAGAGAAGTCAGAGGTACAGACCCTCTGTGTCAGCCCCTGTTGGCTACTTCAACCCAGCTGCACAGAGAGGTGACCGTGACTCAGAGGAGGGGCTCACGGGGTGGGGGGAGGATACACATGACAACAATAGGAACTAACCCTTGCACAGTATTTCCTATGTGCTCAGAACTGTGTCAGAGCGATTCATACACAGAACCTGTTGTTGTTGAGTTGACGCTGACAAATGGTGACCCCTTATGTCTCAGAGCAGAACTGTGCTCCAGTGTGTTTTCAATGGTTGATTTTTCAGTAGCTATCCAGACCTTTCTTCCAAGGCTCCTCTGGGTGGACTTTGGGTTGGCAGCTGGGCATATTCATCATTTATACCACCCAGGGCTCCTTTGCATCGAGGAACCCTGTTAATCCTTGGGTCAACCCATGGATGAAGAGATGGAGATCTGGTGTGGTAAGTGCCAAGAGAGTGGGAAATGTAGGGACCAGGACCCAACTGTGGTTGGGAAGTCAGGAGGGTCAGGGATGTCTTCATGGGGGTCTCGGGACTGAGAAAGTCAGAAAAGAGAAAAGGTCACTGTGGGTAGAAGGAGCAGTGTCTGCTAAGGCCATCACTGTAGATGACATTTAGGAACCAAGTGTTTTGGCCAGGCCGGAGCCTGGGGTAAGTGGACCAGAGTGGATGGGGGTGGGGCCTGGGGTCAGGACTGAGTCCCAAGGGTGGCGGGGAACCCTCTTGGGAAGGCAGGGACTCCCAGCTCATCCATTCCTCTGTTAGGGGACCCAGCAGAAGCTCCTGGGGACAGAGCTAGTGTAGAGACCCTTCAGTCTCTGATCTTGGCAACAGCCGTTGGTGGTCCTCTTCCCTCCCCCACTTCCACCCCCAGCTTCCTCAGTAGCAGGGTGAGGCCGGGCGTTTCCATCCCCTTTCTGGAAGGTTCCGGAGGTTAATGAAGGCAAAGCACGAACTCCATTCAGGGGGATGAACTTCTGGGAAGAGAGGAACCTGAGCTAGGCCAAGGGCCAAGGGCGGGGTGGGCAATGGCTCCTCTAGTCACGGAGTCTGTCCACCTGATGCACAGGCCCATGGTGTGGACCCTCTGACCAGTCGCTTGCCTCCAGAGGGGTCTGAGTGACTGTCAGAGGCATTCGACAGAGACCCCTTTTCTCTCCATCATGGTTGGCTTCGGCATGGGCTCTACAGGAAGTGGGTTCTCAGGGGTACAGAAGATGTGGTATTGGCTGTCGCCAGCCTTCCTGCAGCCACAGTGAAAAGGAAAAACAAAGACCCCTGCCCTCAAGGATCTGGCATCGCCACCAGACATGCCTGGTGTCCCCTCCACTATCCACATCATCAGCACCCAGCCCCTGGCCAGAAAGCTGTGGGACAGGAAGAGACTGTGTGGGGTCCAGCAGGAAAGGATGATGGCAGCCACACAGAGGTGGGAGAGCTAGGAGGGACAGTGGGGTTTCGTTGGTGTCAGCTGAGGACACACAGAGGCCAGGGTTCCAGTTACCCACAGTGCACCAGGAGCTGTGGCAGCAGCCAATCGGTGGACAGATGGGAGGGCTGTGCACACGGGCTGTTTGAGCCAGGATTCAAAGGACGTGACTGAGTTCTCTGGGCAGGAGCCAAGAACTACCCACTCCACCTTTCCATGTCCCTGCTGGGCTCCATCCTCCATCTTCCTCATAAGGTCCTGGTTCCTGTCAGCCGAGCTAGGGCCTCTTTGCAGCCTCTGGATTCCCAGCCTTCAGCTGGCAGGCAATACCAGGACTCCTCGGTTTTCATTTGCCTCACCATGCCTTGGTTTCCCACTTTGGGAAAGAATAGAGTTTTCACCTACAGGGGATGGGGATGAAGGAGTTAAATGGTAGCACTTTGAGGAGGCCCAAGAAAAAGGCCAAGTTGGGTGTCAACATCTAAGACCACAAAAGACCACCTGATGAGGTCTCTTTACAGCTGGGCGGAGCGTCCTCTTGGCCCCACACCCACATGCACCAAGCGTCCTCTTGGCCCCACACCCACATGATACCAGCTCTAAGACCACGCTCAACCACCCCAGGGATGCCCAAAGGGACCTGCCACCTGCAACCCCACAAGGGTCCTTGGGGAGAGCTGAGGGGACTCCCCCTTCCCTCCTTCCTTGGCCTGTTTCTTTTTCTGACTTCCTGCCTCTCAGACTATTTTCCTCTATCCATTTATCTCTCGGTGTCTCGCTATCTATCGCTTTGAGCAGGTAGATATAACGCCTATCCTCCCAGGAGAGCTGGGGGTTTTTGCTTTAGTGCCTTCAGCCATTGTGGCTTACCAAAAGTTTCATAGTAACACTGCTTTTGGATAGCGGAGAAACCTGTATTCAGTAAAAACTTTCTTAAAATTTGAAAGAGAAATAAAGACTTTCTCAGACCAAAAACAAAACAGGATGATCTTGTAAAAGTGATTTTGCCACTCTTTGTCTACAAAATGGGCATAAACTTGCATTGTGTCCCTGAGCTGCTGATTGATGACAAGATCCAAAGAGTTGAGGAATAGTCCACACAGAATAAGACTCAGTACACGCTTTCCCCATTCATAAAATGGGATGAGAATCACAGTCCCTGGCTTCTGTCGGGACTAATGAGAGGGCTGCAGGCCAAGTTGCCCATCAGCAGAGATCAGCTAGAGGAACCTGGATGACATCAAGACCAACGGCGGGAACTTCCAGCAAGATGGTGGACTAGGCAGAGGCTCTACACAAACATTCTACAACCCAGATACGAGAGACCAAAGGAAACAGACACAATGAGAATCCTGGAACCCTGAACTTCTGAGGAAAGGTTGGAGAAATGGATGGAGTGCTTTGCTGGGACAGTGAGAGACGGAGACAGACTGGTGAATGGCCAACCATCTTGAACTTTTGTGAGTAGCTTTGGTGACAGAAGATGGTCTAGAGCAGATTCATATGGGAAAGATGAGATTCCTTTGTTTGCCCCATGTTTTCCTGGTGACCAGAGATATGGTCAGCTCCTACCCTCATCCACCACAAGTGCAGATCCTGCTCTCCAGGAGTTCGGAGCTGCATGTTTCGGTGCCATGCCAGAGTGAGGCAGGGGCTGGCTGCACCGTTTTGGTATCTGGATTCAGGTGGGCTCCGCTTCAGGCCCACAGAACCCACAGAGCCACCAGACCAGCATTAGTCTAGCAAAGACCCTCATAACCAGTCAACCTGCTGACTTGTTGTTGTTAAGTGCTGTCAAGTCAGGGCCAATTCACATCAACCCTGTATAGGGTTTCAGTGGAGTGGCTGGTGAGTTTGAACTGCTGACCTTGTGGATCAAACCAACCTTGCTGGCAGTTGCCCTGAAACCAGACACTGAAACCAGCTCCACCAGGGGCCTTCATGAACTACTTCTGAATTCAGTGCCCTGAACATAGAGAACACCTAGGCCGATAGAAACTTCATCTAGGGCCAAGAACTCCACTGCCACATCCCTCCCATAGCCACTTCTTGAGCTCCCTGGCTGGCAGGAACCCCCCAGAAGTTTCTCCTCTCTGAGTCCAGTGGTTGCACTGTTTTTTTGTTCTTGTTGTCTTTGTGTTTTCCTTTTGTTGTTTTGTTTATTCTTTTTTCTCCTTCTTTTCTTTTCATTCCCTTGAATTTTATCCTTTCTATCTCTCCTTTTGTTTTTCCTTCATCTGTTTCTTGCTCCCCTCTTTCTTTCTTTTTTTTTTTTGATTTCCTTTTGATCTTTCTGTACTAGTCTCTGCTTTCTCTTTTCATCTCCCTTCCCCTAGTTTTTTTTTAATAAATGTTTTATTGTGAATTATATTATAGTTTACATGGGAGACCATTGGTTTTACATTCATTCTATCATATATTGTTTCATTGCCATAGTTACATTCCCGTCCATGCATCATCAACCAACCAAAGGGTATACCCTGCAAGCAGCTCCCCCCCCTCCCGCCCCCCGTCATCAGCACACAGCCTCTTTCCCTCTCTGAATTCCCCTAGTTTTTTTAAGTGGTTTTGGGGTTTGTTTTTCTCTCTCTCTCTTAGTTTTCTCTTCCATAACTCCACTGTCCTGTCCATCTTTTCTCTCTTTAGTTATTATATTCTTTTTTCCTGGTTGCTGCCTGTTTTTATTTCTTTCTTCTCCTTTATTATTTTCCCTTTTCATTGTTAGTTGCTTGTTTGTTTGTTCTGTTTTGTTTTCTTGTGTGTTGGGGGTTCTGGGGGAGGTTCTCCTCTTTCCCACCCAATGGCAGCAAACGTGCCCATACAACCCAGCCACAACCATACCTTCTGCAGCTCCATCATAAGACTAACTAGAATTGGCAAGTGCTAATACCAACTCTTGAATAAGGAAGATCATAGAAGAATTGATGCCTTTGAGTTGTGGTGTTGGAGGAGAATACTGAAAGTGCCATGGACTGCCAAAAGAACCAATAGATCTGTTTTGGAAGAAGTGCAACCAGAGTGCTCCTTGGAGACCAAGATGGCTAGGCTTCGTCTCTCATACTTTGGACACATTGTCCAGAGAGAACAGTCGCTAGAGAAAGATGTCATGCTGGGTAAGGTGGAGGGTCAGAGAAAAAGAGGAAGACCCCCAACGAGATGGATCAGCCAGGTGGCATCATTGATGGCATCAAGTGTGGCGGCAGTAGTGGGGTTGGCCCAGGATCGGACATTGTTTCGTTCTGCTGTGCATGGGGTCACTATGAGTCGGTTCCAACTCGATGGCACCTGACAACAACAACAACAACAACAACTCTTGGAGTCCTGGCGTAGTGCTGTGGGATCATGTACTGGACTTCAAGGTTGGTTTGAACCGCAAGTTCAGCAGTTCAAATTCATCAGCTGCTCCTCAGAAACCCTACACAGGGTCGCTATGAGTCAGAACCAACTCGAAGGCACTTAACAACAACAACAGCAATATCAATTCCTAGAATACTGTTCAACAATAGACAACAGCCAACACCAGTCAAGCCCACCCTAAACTGAGGTGCACCAACAGCAAACAGACAACAGTGCGCACGCTCCCATTCTTTAACTCTTCCCATAGGGGAATACTCGGAATCTGTCAGCATATATCCATCAATTAAATACAAATACTACAACACCACAATGTCCTGGAGACAACAGTTTTAGCTCACAGGAAAGAATGGCCCAAACAAATGATGCAGAGCCAGAAAACATTTCTAAAGAATAAAAGGAGTTAACTGAAAAAGAACTCAAAAGAATATTACTTAGGTGTCTTACAAGGATTGACAGAGAGATGGAGGTAAACAAGGAGAATACGGAAAAAAAGCTTTAGAAGAATTCAGGAAGACACTACAAGAACCAACAGACAAAATAAATGCAAATTTTGAAATAGAAAACCTGCAATTAGAAATCCAGAAGATTATTACTAAGATTTCAAAAATGGATAATACAAGAGACATGTCAAAAAGATGGAAACAACAGAAGAGTGGTTAAACAAACTTTGGTGCATACACACACTGGAATATTATGCAACATTAAAGAATAACAAGGAATCTATGAAATGCCTCACAACATGGTTGAACTGAGTGAAATTAATCAGTCACAAAAGGACAAATATTGCATGAGACCACCGTTGTAAAAAGTTAAGAAAAGATTTTCTTGATAAAAGAAACATTCTATGATCATTAGTGGGGAGGGAGAGGAAAAATTATTCACAGGCTAGAGGGCAGACACACGTTAACGTGGATGACGGGGCAGGCAATATACAACCAGAGGAAGGTTAGCAGGGGAAGGGTGAAGGCAGCAGGAGACACAGGGAGGAATACAAGAGTTAAAGTGAACAGAGGTAAATACTAACTGATGGTACATGGAGGGGACTGCAATCATTGTACTGAAGCAAAGTGTATGATTCGTTGTGTGTAAAACTGATGATCTGCTCTGTAAACCTTCATTCAATTTGCAATGAAAACTTAGTTTAAAAAAAAACAAACTGCTAATGCTCTATTCATAGCCACTCGATGTGGTACCCTCTCGGCAGTACAGCTTGGCCTTTCAGATTAGGCAAATGGGGCCCAGAGAAGCTGAGCCACTTGCCAACCATCTCACAGCAGACCTTCCTGTAGCAGAAGAATCAGAATTTGAACTTGGCAATCTGCTTCTAGCTCCCACGTACTGAACCACAGGCTTCCTCCTTTAAAAGCGGCGTTAATGCTCCATGTCTAAGATGGAATGAGTGAGGGTATCAAGACTAACAGGATGGCAGGAGTGGGGAGCTAGGGACAGAGCTCCTGAGGACTGCCCCTCTGGTCCTTTATCCACTGTCTAGTCCAGATTTCCTATCACATAGTCATTACTTGACTTCCTGGAGCCCTGGGTTAGTCCGGACTCCAGCTTTCAGCATTGGAAGGTCTGTCTACAGCTAGGTTCTCGGACCTCTGTAGGGAGGCTCATCTTGCCACCCATGGCATCCTCTGCTCCTTCCAGTCACTCTTCTCCAATGTCCTTCTTCCTCCTTCACTCCCACCCTCCTCCCAGAAGTCCTCTCTGCCTCCCACCAATTCTAGGGGGCCTTGGAACTCCCATGGGTCCTGAAACCTGGGCAGGCAGTGGGCTCTGGTTTTGAAAAGGGCTTTGCTCCTTGACACGGATTGTTTATTTTCTTCAGGAAGTCTATAGACATGGGACCTCAGGCCCTTGAACGTTTTGAGGTCTGAGGAGGGGTGAGTGGAAACACAGTAGCTCCCAAAGATAAAAAATATAAAACAAAATAAAATAGCAAATGTTTATTTAAATGTCTTCAAATACAACATAAGCCCAGCTTTCATCCATTGTCAAATTTAACTTTTCAAACACTTCAGTACACACGAAAACAACTCATAGGTCACATTTTCTCACTTGGGAAGAATCCCCAAAATTCCCAGGAAGGCACGATGTTTGCAAAGCAAGTGTAACCAGCCGCAAATCAAATGAGCCACTAACTTGTACTCAAATACCTCCCAGAGCTAAGTTACACAATCTTTTCAAATATTTGTGCAGCCAAAAAAAGCCCCACCATATAAAGTTGGGGTATGGGTGCCTTTTTAAATGTTTATTGGGATATGGAATCGAGCCACTGGTTGATGTAGGTCCCAAAATAGTGCCTCCACCCCCTCCGAACCCTCCCCAACCCACCCATGACGGGCAAGACAGAGCAGCGTGCATGCTCAGGAGCTCCCAGAGTAGAATGTTCTTTGTTTTTCTATCACCCAATTTTATCCTAAGTGAACCCTCATTCCACAAGAAACAGAAACTTCATCAGTCAATTGGCATCTGACCACCATGGTGGGGTAGCCCTAAGGTACTCATTCTTGTCTAACTGTCTCTCTCCATCTCCTGAGGGGGCTTGTTGCTATTGTTGTTGTTGTTGTTAAGTGCTATTCCAATTCATAGCAACCCTGTACAGGGTTTCCAATGAGCGGCTGGTGAGTTTCAACCACTGACCTTGCAGTCCAGTGCATTAACCCATAGTGCCGTATCTGCTGGCCTCCCAGGGCTCTGCTGGTGGGTAAAGACCCACACTTGCAATGCAAACACTTTTTCTCTATACATGATTGGTCTGCTGTGAAATTCCAAAGCATGTATGGAAACGTGTATGAAAACTCTTCTTAGCCAGGCAACACACTGACTTCCACGAGCCTGAGGCACTTGGACTAGAGTGGGCTCTATTTTGATAAAAAATAAATTATAATTTATGTTTTACAACTGCTTGAATAGGAAGACAAATATAATCCAGGCCGGATCCATATTGATTACGATTATACGCATTCTTTTCCTTCTGATTTTAAATTAAAATTTAATTTTTTAAACTAAAACATTTTCATGGGTTCCTAAAAATATCCTGTGGGCAGGGACATGCCATCCAGCTGCCCAAGTGGGCAAGGGACCCAGGGAGGCTTGGGGGCAGGGTAGACACATGTTGTTGTGAGGTGCTGCTGAGTCGGTTCTGACTCATAGGGGCCCAGTACATAATGGAACAAAACACTGTCGAGTCCTGCACCATCCTCACAATCGTTGCTATGCTTGAGCCCATTGTTGCTGCCACTGTATCAATCCATCTCATTGGGGGTCTTCCTCTTTTTCACTGACGCTCTGCTTTACCAAACATAATGTATCCTTCTCCAGGGACTGATCTCTCCTGATACCAAAGTACAAGAGACGAAGTCTCACCATCCTGGCTTCTAATGAGCATCTGACTGCCCTTCTTCCAACACAGATTTATTTGTTCTGGCAGTCTGTGCTATTTTCAATATCCTTTGCCAACACCATAATTCAAATGCATCCATTCTGTAGTCTTCCTTATCCATTGTCCAACTTTCACATGTATATAAGATGATTGAAAATACCATGACTTGGGTCAGGCTCACCTTAGTCTTCAAACTGACTTTTTTGCTCTTTTAACACTTTAAAGAGGTCTTTTGCAGCAGAATTGTCTAAGACACATATACTAACACTTCAAAATATCAACCCATTGCCTTTCCAAAAGTCAAGCCCACCCATGTCATTCCTCTACTCCAAAATTTTCACAGGAGAAAGACCAAGCCTGAGGTGGCAATGAGGACAGTGTAGCTAAGGGTCATGCCTCAGTCACTTAGAGGTCATCATGAGTGTAATGAAAGCCATCACTCTTTTTTTAAAGTTTTTATTGTGAATTGAGTGATAGTTTATATGGGAGAACATCAGTTTTGCACTCATTGTTTCATTGCAATGATTACAAACTCCTCCACGTACCATCATTCAACAGTATTTGCTTCTAATCCCTCTGTTTTTTGGGGGGTGGAGTGGGGGGTGGAGTGGGGTGTACACCAAAACACTCAGGAATATATAATCATTTAAACAAAAGGCACATTCTGCAAGCCTGCCTCCTGGCCACCAGCATACAACCTTTCTCTTTCCATGAGTCTAGAGTCCTCAGCTGCTTCTTCTCTCCATGTCCTCATCTCTGCCTCCATCTCTGGTGTCACTGCTTCTCTGGATAGGGTTCCACATTCTGTTCATGCTCTTCTCCCTTGATGGTCCTAGGGTCCTCTGTTCCTGGAATGTAAGATTGACTACTCTCCCCCCTTTTATGTTATAAAACTTATACCTTTACAGTTGTGACAGTTGCAATTAATCATGATAACAATTACTCACTATTGAATCACAAGAATCTTATCCCCATCTCCTTTCACCAGACCCATCTAGACAAGATGAAAACTTTTCAGTAGGGATTCTACCTTCCCCCGCAAACTATGAAACTAAACTCCCTCTTGAAAACTTGTAAGCCAGTCACTTCATGCCTTTATCGCCCCCCCATTTTAGGTAGGCAATGTCTAAGTTGCCCATCCCTATCACCCCAGTGTAGTGGAGGTAGGATAAAGACTCCTTTCCTCTCAGTTGGTATTTTGAGCTACTACATCCACAAGAATAGGTCAAGTTCATCAAATTGTAGCAATTTACACTTGTGAAAGTCATCACCCTTGACTAACCTGTATTCAAGGCCTTTCATTGGCTGGTTCCTGCCTGCTTCTCCAATCTCATGCACCACACGCCTCACTCTTGGATGCTTCTAGAAAGCCTGCCCAACCTTTACCATGCCTCCAAGTCTTTGCTCATACTGCTCCCTTCCCTGGGAGTGTTCTCTTCCCACCTTGACCACAAGAAGCTCACCTCTTTTCCAATCTGCCTGGACAGGGCTGATAAAAGGAGATGAGGATAAGACTCTTGTGGTACAATAGTGAATAATTGCTATCAGGACTGACTGTGAGGGTTGGAAATGTAAAGGTAGATGCTTTGTGAGGGTTGGAAATGTAAAGGTAGATGCTTTGGGAGGGGAGCAGCTGACTTTGCAGTCCAGGGGCAGAGGTCCTTGGGACCATCAAGGGAGAGGAGTGGAGTGCGGGAACCTACAAAGAGAAGCAGTGATGTCAGAGATAGAGGCAGAGATGATAACGTGGAGAGATGGAGTGGCTGGGGACTCTGGACTCAGGGAGGGAGAGGGGCTGTGTGCTGATGGCCAGGGGGCAGGCTTGCAGGGTGTATGTACCCTTTGGTTGTTTGATGGTGCATGGAGGGGATTGTAATCATTGCAATGAAATGAAATATGATAGGAAGAGTGTAAAACTAATGTTCTCCCATGTAAACTATCACATAATTCAGAAATAAAAAGTTAAAAAAAAAAAGAAGCTCACCTCTGCATCCCTCCAAACCCAGCTCTAAGGGCACTTTCTCTTTGAAGACCCTTGAGCTCCTCCCTCCTCTAGTTTCCTCATTCACGCTTCTGCTGAAGTATTTCTACAGCCATCTCCTCCTTTCTGTGAACTCCTTAAGGGCAGGGACCATGGTTGGCTTTTCTCTAGATCCCCGGTGTTCAGTCCAGGGCCTGGCACACAGAAATACTCAGTGAAAGCTGAGTGAGTGAGTGAATGAAGGACTGGTTGATGTTAAGTGCCACAGTCAGCTCTGACTTACAGTGACCCTGTACAGGGTTTCCGAGGCTTGAAATCTCCACAGGAGCAGAATGCCTCATCTTTCTCCTATGGAACAGCTGGTAGATTCAAACTGCTAACTTTGCTGTTAGCAGCTCAACACGTAACCATGTGACTAGGGCTCCTTACCAAGTGACTTGGGGAGAGAATATTGAGGTAGAAGAGGCAAACCTCAGTAACCAAGGATGGCTGGGAATGACCCCAAGAAACCACCTAAAACACAGCTATTAATACCCTGAGAAACCATCAACTGATGAGGCTAAAGAGCTGGATAATATGGGTGCTGGTGAGGACGTCGGGAGCTGGCACCCCTTCGTTTGTTGGAGGCACTTAAACTAGAACAGCTGCTGCAATAGGAACTTTGGCAAATCCTGTGGCGGGCCTACATGCACAAGTCTTCCGGCTCCACAATCATAATTCTAGGAATTCATCCTCAGCTATATTCCTTCACAGGCAAAATGGGGTGTGAGCCAAGTTGTTGGTGGGCTGCCCATTGGTATCAGGGGCTGGTCAAAGGCAACGAGGCTGCTGTGTATACAGCAAGCTACTATTTGTGTAAAAAATCAAGAAAATCCATCTGCGCTTATGCGTTTCTAGGTGGAGACCCTCTCTGGAAGGATGTTCAAGGGGCTAGAAACCATGGGAAGTTACATGGCTGACGGAGCAGCTAAAGAGGCTTACTTTTCATTGTAAGCTTCTCAATATTTTTTGAATTTAGAAATGTGTGTGTTTATATTATCAATAACAAAATTAAAAGGAAAACAAAAGGTAAGGAACAGAGAGGGAGACTTAGGTCCTTTCCACTAAACTCTAATATCTTCTGAATTTGCTAAAGTGTATAGAAAAATCACCAAAAAATCAAACCCATCACAATGCTATGGAAAAAAGAACTGCCCCACAGGGCTTCTGAGTCTGAAAATCTTTCCGAAGCAGACGGCCCTATCTTTCTCCTATGGAGCTGAACTGGTGGGTTTGAACTGCCGACTGCAGCGCAATGCTTAATCCACTGCACTACTAGAGTCGTTATATACAAAATAGGTGGGAAAAAGACAAACTATAAGAGAAACCAGCATCTGTGCCAGGACTCACACACAGAACCTCCCAGCATCTTTGGCAGATGTTATTGGCCCTTCTTTGCAGGTGATGAAATGAAGCCAGCTCCTAGAAGTTCAGGATGCCCAGGGGCAACCAGTTGGAAGCATGTCAGAGCTGGGTTGGAACCCAAATCTGTAGCCACACTTGGGGTAATGCCACCCTGAGGAGCCAGCTGCCCAAGGCGTCACCAATGTGCTGGACCCAGAACTGGAATCCAGGAGGGAACCGCCATGGTGGAGAATTCTAGATAGTCAGTTCTGGGCAGTAGTCTGGGCAGGGACGGTGCCCAGTAGAAAGATCTGTGGGCATGACACCAGCAGGTAACTTCCCCTCTGTGGACCTAAGAGCCTCATTTATGTAATGGAGATGCAGGTGCCCCAAAACTCTGGGCTGTCCCGGCTCTCTGCGAGACTGCTTGTGGGCCCAGGCAGCTAGAACACGAACACTGCTTGCTAAATTCATCCCATAGTCCATTCATTCCACAGACATCTACGGAAGGCTCAGATACCTGGGCCGGGTTGCCCTGAGCAGTGGGCTTGCTCCCACTACATTTGTCCAGGCCTCCGAGCTCAGCCAGACTGGGCCCACACCCAAGGAAGGGCTCCTTGGTGTGCGCCGTCGGACAACGCCCGCTCGCCAGGCCAACTGTCCCTGACTCAAGTCCTCGGGTAGATCAGCGCCTAGACCCACTTGGAGGGGTTGATCGGCGCTCACCTCTATTCTCGAGGGGCGGTGCCACCGCCTCCGCACAGTTCCGCCCCGCCCCGCCCCCAGGCTGCCAATGAGCGCCGCTGTCCAGACCGACCCCACCCGCCCCGGGCTGTCCGGCCGCTGATTGGCCTACGCGGGCGCAGTGTCCCCGCACGTGGGGCGGGGGAGGGAGTGAATGAAGTGGAAGCCGGGCCCCCGCCCCCGCTCACCTCCCCACCCCCCTGTGGCGCCCGGTCCAGTGCTTGCGGGCGGCCGCCAGCAGCACCGGATCCTTGCTGGCGCCCAGCTCCCCGGGCAAGATCCCGCGGCACGGATCCGCGATGGCCAAGCGCAGCTCGCTGTCCATCCGCATCGTGGAGGGGAAGAACCTGCCTGCCAAGGACATGTGAGCGTGGCCGGGGATGGGAACCCCAACTTTCCGGGGAGGGGTGCCGCCCCATACGCCTGACCTTTCCGGGGTCCACTCAGTCCTCCGGCTAGCAGAGCAGCGGCCAGGGTATAGCCGCGGTGGGGAACTCGAAGGGAAAATGGGGACAATGAGATTTGTGGACAGGAGGTGACAACAGGGGAAAAGGGTGTCAGTGAAGGCCACGGACTAAGGAGGGGTCTGGGGTCTGTGAGTGGGTTTAGTGAGCAGGGAGGAAAGGGGCTTTGATAGGACCGGAGCTGGGTGCCATGGAGACATGCTCGGGAGACAGCCTAGTGAGCTGCCAGGGCTGTGGCTGGAGAGGGGTGGGGTGACCCCTAGATATGAGAAGCCGGGTCTTCCTTAGTTCCGGGGCTCTCATTCCGGACTGTGCACCTGACACACATCTGTCCCTTCCACGTTCCCCTGGGGCCCAGTGGACTGACCCTGAGCTTTGTGCTGGGTATTTGGGAAGGACCGGACAGATATGGATTCTGGGATTCACGCAAAATGAGGAGGCTGAGTGATGCCTTTCCTGGTGTCCTCTGCTTTCCCCAAACCACCCCTCTAACCCTCACGACCACTCAGCAAAGCATTTCTCAGAATCTCATTTTGCGCCGAAGTTCCAAGTGGCCCAGCCTAGTATCTAGGGCATTCCCTGACCCTCAGCTAGATTTGGGGAGAAGGTTTGAGGGACCCCTTGTTCCATTCTTTTAGAAGGTACCTGGACTGAGGTACCTTTCCTTTTGTTCCCCATCTTGGTTCTGCCACTAGAGTCCCTGTATGCAACCTTAGGCCATTCTCTGCTCCTGAGTCCCAGTTTTCCCTTCTGTAAACTGAGGGTTGAAATCCCTTCCAAAGTGAAAATCACAGGGGTGCTGGCTGCCTGGAGCAGAGGGAGGGTGGCGGCGACATTGAGTCCAAAGTCTGCCAAACTGGAGCCTTCCCCACCCTCAGGCTCCTCAGTGGAGAGGGGCTGGGGGCAAGGGATGGCAGGGCATCTCTCTTTCCCACATGAGCTTCCCCACAATTCTAGTTCAAGGCTCCATAACCTGGCTCAGCAGTTGCCATGGCAATGGATGAGGGAGGGGTAAGGGAGGGGATGAGCGGTCACAAGGTGGGATTCTGTGTACAGTGGAGGTGGGGCAGGAGCTGGGAATGGGGTCTCTGACGTGGAAATGCTGATGAGCTATGAAAAGGCTCTCAGCCCTTAGGTCCAGCCTGCAAGTACCCCCCCATGCTGGTACCAGGAACTAGGTCATCTTGGCCTCCTCTGGTTGGTGGCAGCTGGGAGGAGCAGCCCCCCCCCCCTCCGTCTGTCGCCTCCCTCCCCTTCAGCAGCTGGGCTCTAGTGCTTGCTTCAGACTCTCACCAGCCCAAGGTGTCCACCTGGCAGCCAAGGTACCCTGGTCTCCCCCTCCCCCAACCCATCCCTGCCTTTGCACAGCTGAAGGACTCTGGGATAGGCGTCTCCATCCTGGGACCCCCAAGTTCTGCCTCCAGAATCTTTTTCCTTACCTGCCCCCTATCCACCTCTCTCTACCACCTCTTCCCTGCTTTTTCCACCTGTCACCCCTCCCTTAAGCCTGGCTGTGGCTCCCTCAGCCCCACACATTTACTACTGCCCTGGAATATGTGAGACCTGAGTCCTGGTGTGGCGCTGTGGGCTAATGCGTCAGACTGCAAAGCCATTTGAACTGCAAGGTAGGCGGTTCAAGCTCACCAGCTGCTCCTTGGAAACCCTATACAGGGTCGCTATGGGTCAGAATCCACTCGAGGGCACTCAAAAACAACAATAACAATGCCTCCACAGCACTCCCATTCAACGCTCTCCAGAAAGTTCCTACTCATCCTTCAGGACCCCTCTCAATATCTCCGCTCCAGGGATATATCTGCGCTCTCTCGAACAGGTGTTGTTGCCCCTGCTTTGTGCCTTCCAATGGGTTGAGACTTATAGGAATTAGAATGCAGCCTGTGTGTAGCAGTTACTCCGTGCCCATGTCTGCCTTGGGGGCAGGGACTATGACTCATTTGTCTTGACATTCTGAGTCCCTGCTGAGTCCCTGAGGGAGAATAAGAGGTGACCAGGACCTTTCTGTTTAATCTTTTTATTAGCCCTAGGAAGTAGATATGCTCAGTTTGTAAATGAGGAAATTGAGGCCCAGGGTGTTTAAGTAGCTTGCCAAAACTACATAGCAGGTGATTTGAGACATCAGGATTCAAATCTTCTCAGTCGGCTGCTGGAATGAGCCAGGGACCTGGCTGGGCCAAAGCTGCAAGTTGGCTGTGGGGCTCTGTGGTGGACACCGGGACTTGCAAATCCTATGCAAAGCATTTGGCTTGCAGGGGCTTGGAGACTATAAGTAACCCTCATTGAGTGTGTCCTCCAGCCAGGACTTGCATACTTCTGGGGACAGGGAGCCCACCACTTCTCCTGGTGATCCTTCTTTTGTTTTTAAATTTTGTTGTACTTCAGGAGTTACTTTTGGATTAAGGTTTAAAGATTGTCTAAGGCAATCGATACGCTCTGGTGGCGTTGTTGTTGTTAAGGGCCATCTAGTCAGTTTCGACCCATAGCGACCCTGAACAGGGTTTCCGAGGCTGTAAATCGTTACGGGAGCAGATCGCCTCATCTTTCTCCCACGGAGCAGCTGGTAGTTTCGAACTGCTGACCTTGCAGTTCGCAGCCCGATTCGTAACCACTACGCTACCAGAGCATAGTGGTTACCAATCGGGCTGCAAACCTTAAGGTCAGCAGTTCAAAACTACCAGCTGTTCCGCGGGAGAAAGATGAGGCTTTCTACTCCCATAAAGATTGACAGCCTCGGAAACCCTATACAGGGTCGCTATGAGTCGCTTCCGACTCCACGGCACATCACTACCACCATGGCAATGGTTTCAGGGATTCATCCACCCTCCTTGGCTCCAGAAGTCTAGAATCCACAAGTGTTTGAGATTCAGTTCTGCATTCCCCTTTGATCAGAATTCATCTACAGGATATTTGATGAAAATGTCAGTAATGGTAACCTGGGCATCCTCCAGGTCTGATGGGCTCATGGCAAAGGAAGAAGTTGTTCATGGAAGCAATTAGTCACGCATTCCGTTTCCTCAACCTATTCCTTCTACCTGTGTGGCTGCAGGTGAATAGAGACTAATTGTTGTGCATTGAATGGTCACTTGCAAGTTTTTAAGACCCCAGGAACAATATGCACCAAACTAGGAGGTAGAACCGAAGCACTAAACACATTAGGCTGATTAACTGAGATGACCTATAAAAACTGTGACCCCCAAATCTCCATAGTGGTCCATCTTGTCTGAGACAGTTCTGAGGAGGGCTTAGTCCTCACACAGAACTGCCACCTGCTTCAAGGCCACTTCTATCCGGGGTTTTTGCCACAGCACAGTTCCGTATCGCCAACAGAGACCATGGCCTGCCTGCTTAGGGGTGACTCTGGGGTTGGTGTCAGTAACTCATGGTCACCCCCTCATGGGTGGAGCCAGCCAGAAACCCATCCCCAGTGAGCAGAGCTGCTGCCCATCCCAGTTGCAGCCACACATCACCCTGGGGGGCACAGGGGAGGAGAAGGAAGGCTCCTCGAAACCCCTCCCCTCTCCTGTTAGTAAAGGTGGAGGCCCGCCTCGGCCTTGCAGCCCTGACAGGTAGGTGACAGGTAAAGGCATTACTGTCTTTATGTCTTTTCCCTTGCCACCACCATGGACCCTGGGGTCATTTTGGTGTCACCCCCCCCCCCCATGACAGTGTCAGGGGGCTTGGTCTGTACCACCTCCCCAACCTGTGCCGTCTTTAACCACCTCACTTTGTCTGTTTCCTGTCCCTGTCTCCTGTTCTGGGTCCTGGAATCACCCAGGCATGGTGACCAGTGACCCACTGTCTCCCACGCCCTGGGGACGGGCCTGGGGCTATTTTGGAGTTTGCCCTGATCCTCCCCTTTCTAAGCCTGTAAACTGCCAAGGCCCTAAATATAGAGGCCCCACAAGAAGCCAGGCTGAGCCAGAGGCAACTGGTGTGGGAAGGAGAAGTAGGAGAGGGACCCGTTTAGGGAGCTCATTGGGGCAGCGGGGACTGGACTGGGACCAGGTCCTCAGGGAGCCATAGTTGGGCCCAGCTTCTTAAACCTGGCTTTAACCCACTCTTGACTTTCTCTTCTTTGTGTCCCACCCAGCCCATTGCTACCTTCGAACCCTCCCATCTGTCCCGGCTTCCAGCCCTTTGCCCATGTCAGTGATCCTGCCTGAAACCCAAGCCGGCGGGCTCACCATTCATTCATGTGTTCACTCCCATTCCATTCATTGAGAGCAGAGCATTAGGCTGTGCTGGGCCCACAGGGAAAAGCCAGAGAGCATATGTCCCAAAATGTCCCCTGGGCCTGCAGATGGGCAGAGGCATTCTCGTGCTGGGGGCATCCCAGAGAGTCACACGCAGGGCTTGCCTGCCTCTGCCTGCCCTGATCTCCTCACCTCTTGAGCTCATTGTACAAATACAATTGATGGTCACTCTTGGATTTTAAATTTGTGGGTTCACCTACTTGTTAAAATGTGCTTGTAACCCCCACATCAGTCATTCCTGAATATGCACAGAGCAAGCGGCAAAAAATTTCAGTTACCCAACGTGCAGGCGATTGAAGAAGTTGAAGGCGGTAAAGCTTTGCCTTTTTGTCTCAGCTCTCATACTGTAACCAAGGGTCCTTATCACAGTCTATTTAGTGCCGTGGATTTCAGGGGGTTTTTTGGTTTGGGTTTTGTTTTTGTTTTGCATTTTGGTGATTTTCATGGCTGTTGTTTCACTGTTTAAAATGGGCAAGCATCGTGTTGATGTTTTAGCTAGCATTCCTAAGCTCAAGAAGGCTTTTACGCATTTATTTCAGTGCTGCTGACTTCAGTTCAGTGTTAATGAATCAACAATGTGTATCAAGTAAGGTGTCTTGAAACAGAAAGATATTTTTTTAGAAAAATTTTTTAAGTTATGTATTGACTATTAGCAAAAATCAGACCGGGGTCCTGCAGAAACTAACCCTGCCCATTCAATCAATCCCTAGTAACACAGTAAATTCAGGATTCGCTAATTCAGTGTTTGCTACAACTCTAAATCATTACTACCACCTATAAAAATAATAACTGGAGTCCTGGTGTGGCGCTGTGGGTTAATGCACTGGACTGCAAAGTCCATTTGAACCCCAAGGTTGCCAGTTCAAGCTCACCAGTTGCTCCTTGGAAACCCTATACGAGGTCGCTATGAGTCTGAACCGACTCAAAGGCACTTAACAACAACAACAAAAACAACCACCACCCATATTAACAATAGGAGTCCTCATGTGGCGCTGCGGGATAAACGCTGGACTACTAACTGGTTCAAACATATAAATGTCTCCTCAGAAACCCAGGGTCACTATGAGTCGGAACTGACTCAGCTGGCACTTAACCTTAACAGCAACATAAGAATTAGCTCTGTGTGTGTGTGTGTGTGTGTGTGTGTGTGTGTGTGTGTGTGTGTGTGGCTCTGGACTCTCAGTTCAGCACCTGCAGCACACAGGGGGCTGACTGACTGAGGCCTGGAGTCCTCTGCCTTCAGGGTGGGTGGGCTGGGAGCTGGAGGAAGGGACCACTGAATAATGGGGAGGGGTACCAGTTACAGCCAGTAGGCAAGGATTCAGGCTGAGAGCGGCCCATGAACTGGGGTAACAATCGCTGCTCTACTGGCTGGAAAACTGAGTCTTGGCAGGGACTCCACAGGCGTCAGGAGAGCTTTCATTTTTTCCTGAGTGGCTTCCTTTGCTGCACAAGCCCCTTTTGAGAAGGGAAGTCGGGCTTGGAATTCCCCAGCTTCCAACATGCAAATCCACTTCCTTTTTTAAAAAAAAAAAAAAAAAA
>NW_006408552.1:2808998-2851018 GCF_000296735.1 Chrysochloris asiatica | reverse complement strand
TCACTCACTGTTTCTCTGGGTAGGGTCCCACACTCCGCTTTTCTCCCTTGATGGTCCCAGAGACCTCAGCTCCTGGACTGAAAAGTCAACCATTCCTCTCCTTTTGAAAAAAAAAAAAAATGTCTACCTTTACATTTCCAACCCTCACAGTCAGTCCTGATAGCAGTTAGTCACTATTGTGCCACATGAGTAAATCCACTTCCTTTTAATGGGTGGCCAGGCCAAGCCACAGGACTGTTCTAGGTAATCCTCTTTCCCTTTTCACAGTCCCATCCCTGGGCCTGGCTGCGGCCCTCCCAGATTCAGGACCCCTCCACACCCAGAGACAGATGGAACTGAGCAGCCCTTGGTTTGCTCTCCCCATTCCGTGTCTATTCCAGATGGCTGGAAGACTGGGATTTGTTTACTCCGACACTTACTCATTCAACAAACACTCCCAGGACCCCGTACTAGGTCTGGGGTCCCAGCAGTGGTCCCTACCCTCAGGTAGCTCCTCAGATGGGGAGGTTCTGCTGTCCTTGCCTCCTGAGCAGTGATGGGGAGAGGTGCCACTGCAGGGTCCCAAGAGCTAATGCCTCCAGCCTCTGAGACAGGGGGCTCTTGAAGGGGGGCTGAGGCTAGGGGACGTGGGAGGACATTCAGGTAGGAGACAGGGCAGGAGTGACAGGGAACCTACAAGAAGGCTGCTGTTCTGACTTATGTTCCTCCCCACAACAAACCAGCTGGGATGAGGGTGGGATGGGCAGGGAGAAGCTCCCTTTACCTGGGCAGGGCAGCTGGTAGGCACCTGCCCCCCCAGACTGAGAGGAGGCTGAGAAGCCTCGAGGGCCCAGTGCAGGAGCCCACACAAAGCTTTTTCCCCAGAGTCTCAGATGTACCCCTGCAGAGAAAGGGGATCTGGCTGTAGGCTGGTCCTTTGGCCTCGCCTCCAGCTGGCCTCCCTCTCAGCCCCTCCTCTGGCCCTGTGTCTTGCAGTGGTGGCAGCAGTGACCCTTACTGCATTGTGAAGGTGGACAATGAGGCCATCATCAGGTACAGCTCACCCCCCAGGACTGGGCCACCCTCTTTTCCCCATCTCACACTCCCAATGGGGCTCCCACATGCCTTGACACATCTCCTAGGATGGGGAGGAAGACCTCCCTGTAATCATCATGCTAATCAGGCACTTTAACACCTGTTCAGTGATTCCCAACTGTGGGGCTGGGCACTGGGCCAGGAGTCTCTGGCCGGACTCTAGTCCGTGTGCATTCTTTACAACTCCAGGAGGGAAAGATGAAAAGGATTACAACCACGCAGCAAGGACTTTAATTTAATTGGGCACTGTCTCTATCTAACTCTTACAATAAGCCAGATATTCTGTGATTACACCTTGCTACCTATATCCACTTCTCCCGGGTGCCTCGTCCTCCACTGTGCTGCTTGGGGTCCTCAAAACCAGCCTTAATAATTCACTAGAAGGACTCATGGTACTCAAAAAGGCCAGGATGGTTATAATTACAGTTTCTTACAGCAAAAGGCAGACTGTAGAACTGATGTGTTTCAGTTATGGTATTGGATAAGAATTACCATGGACTGACAGAAAAACCAACAAATCTGTGTTGGAAGAAGCGCAACCAGAGTGCTCCTTAGAAGCCAGGATGGCCAAACTTCGTCTCCCGGGCTTTGGACATGTTGTCAGGACGGATCAGTCCCTGGAGAAGGACATCATACTTGGTCAAGTGGAGGATCAGCAAAAAAGAGGAAGACCCCCAACGAGATGGATTGAAACGATGGCAGCAGCAGTGGACTCAAACATAACAATTGTGAGGATGGTGAAGGCCCAAAGCTCCCACCATAAATTACATTGTTAGCATCACTGTCTGGGATGACTCATGGCCCCCTGGGGGAGAAAATACTCAAATATTCCAAGGGCTTAAAGGTTCTGTCCCAGGAACAAGTCAAGGGCCAAATCTTAAGTTAACCCTTTACTGCATACTTGGTCTCCCATACACAACACACACACACTCGTGGAGTCCCATGAACTGAAGGCTCTGCTCCTCAGGGATTTGGCTAAATTTGGGTGAAGACCTGTCCAGGCAAGACGTCATGGATTTTCATCCCAGTGCTTCCTGGGAGGACTGCCTGACCCCAAGCGTCAGCTTGGCCTGCCTCCTGCCTGCACCCTTGCACATCCATGTAGCATCAGGAGCTGAACTGGAGCTAGGAGGCAGGTCTGGTTCCAGCTCTGTGACTGTCACCTCTCAGTCTCTCCAAATGTGAAAGGACACCACCCTGCCCCACGCAGGGTAGAGGGACCTCAGTGAGGGAATGCGTGTTGGTGGAAGCGGGGTCTGGGACAAGAAGAAGATATGAAATCACAGAGACAGTTGTCATCATCAGGGGTGGGAAGGGTGGGTCCCTTCACCATTCCTGCCTTGCTACAGCCAGGGTGTAGGGTGGCCTGGGAGCTGCTAAGAGTCCTCTCCTATAGGACAGCCACTGTGTGGAAGACCCTGTGTCCCTTCTGGGGCGAGGAGTATCAAGTACACCTGCCACCCACCTTTCACTCTGTGGCCTTCTACGTCATGGATGAGGATGCCCTCAGGTGGGTGGGTTCCACTCTTCACCTGGGGTAGGCCCACATCACTGCTGCTTCTGCTGGGGGGTTAATGTCCTCTTTGCAGCCCTTCTGTGTCTGGCCTCTGGTACCCGGAGGGAGGGGAACCCAGGAAGGGTTGGCGGATGCAGGGTTTGAGCAAGTGGTTGTCTGCATGTGGGTTCATGGTGCCTATACCACATCATACATGTGCCTGTGTAGGAATCATATGCACCAGTGCCCAGGGGCGGTGTGAGCCAAGAATGGGGACCCAGAGAGCATGAGCTTGGCATGTATGTGGGCATACTTGCTGGTTCATGTGTAGAAACGGCACATGCCATGACAGGGCCCAAAACCCAGGGCCTGCAGAAGGACCTCAGAACTGGTCCTTGTTGTGGACCCCCAAGTGGCTGGCATGGCTGGAGTGCTCTCCGTAGGGCCCCTAACTGGGTGGGAGGGGAAGAGGCACTAAAGCCCCACTCAGCTCTGACTCTGGCTCCCCACTCCAGCCGGGATGACGTCATCGGGAAGGTCTGCTTGACTCGGGACATCCTGGCCGCCCACCCTAAGGGTAAGCTATCAGGGAGGGAGTCCATGGCCAGCTCTTGCTGCCCTGTTCCCATCCTGCTCTCTGTCTCCCTCACTGGTGTGCTGCGGCCCAGACTTCCACACACTCAGGAGGCCTCCCCTCAGGCTCCTTCAGTCCATTCTAACCCCCCCAAAGCCAGATCTGTGGCCCCTGCACCCCCTGCTTCTGGGCCCCCATGTAGCTGTGGGGCGGCGTCTTTAGGGTGATGAGGTGCTGATGCTGGTGGGATGTGTGGCTGCTGCAGGCAGGGGAGGGACCCCCTTCTGCTCCATTGCTGAAGGGTAGGGGCCCCTTCTCCCCACTGGGCCACTCCTTCTGTGGCCCCTCAGCCTGGGCCCACTACTACTCAGTCATCAGTTTGAGGGGGCACATCTAAGGGCTGAAGGACCCTGGCAGGACTCGGGATGCTGACATGGACACTGCCCTTGTCCCAGCGAGGGTTCAGACCAGGAGTTCGTAGGGGGTTCGGGCCAGCCAGGAGTTTCCTCAGGCTCCCAGCACACACCTGCTCCTGTCCGTGAGGCTGGGGCGGGCATGTGGGGGTGGGGGAGAGGAGGGGACTTTGCTGACTCATGGGGCCTCTGGTCCTTGCCAGGCCAGAGGCCTCTTCTGCCCACAGCCTCGGCCAGCCCCTCTGGGCCCCAGCAGCCAGAATGATGCTATTCCTTGGGGTCCTTCATTATGCCCCCAGCCAGGCCTCAGGCCCTTCTCCAAACTGCCCCAGGAAAGAGGCATTCTTCCCCTATTTTAATATGGGGAAACTGAGGACAATCCCATGACTAGTTGGGGGTCAGGCTGCCGAATGCAGTAGTGAGGGCAGATTTGATTTCTTCCACCTGCTGTTGTATAGGCTCCTCAGCCTCAGTTTCTCCATCCATCACCGGGAATCAAGGTGTTCAGGATTCTCAGGGATGATGGAGGGGGTACCTGGTGGGAGATGACAGGGCGGGGGGACATGCCAAGGGAAAGGGCCTGGCCCCAGCTGAGCCTCCATCCGCAGGTTTCAGTGGCTGGGCCCACCTGATGGAGGTAGACCCAGATGAGGAGGTACAGGGAGAGATCCACCTGCGGCTGGAAGTGGTACCTGGGCCTGGGACCCCCCGGCTGCGCTGCTCTGTATTGGAGGCCAGGTGAGAGGTGGAGCTGGAGAGCGGGACAGTGCATCTGAGGGACCCCAGGGCACTAGAGAAAGCGAGGGTGATGCTGAGCCCCTGGACCTTGCCCTCCCGGCCCCGGCCCCCTCTGTCTCCTCCCACCGAAGGGAAGAGATGAAGTTCTAAAGGTGGGACTGCAGGTGTCGTCGAGAGAGTTTAACCCCCACAAACCTGGCCCGATGTGTGACTGTGTGTGTAAGGGGAGGCCATCAGTGGGGTGAGAGGGTGGCAAGAGTTATTGAGACCCTCCAGATGGCATGAGTGGATGGGGGACCGTGAGTCACCTGGGAAGATAGGTGGTCTGAATCACCTGTAGCAGCTCCCCCACACCCAAGGTATTTTAAGCTGCAGGTCCACTCCCGACTGGGCCTGGGGGGTGTGCATCACCGGCTCCTCTCCGGGGGAGCTCCAAGGCCACCTCCACAGGGTCCTTCCCTGGCTTGGGCCTGGAGGCCAGCATCCAGCCAGTGGGCAGCCGGCCTTTCTGGGGTGAGGGTGTCTCTCCTGTAAAAGAAAGGGCTAGGAGGAACGTGGACGGCTTGTGACACCCCTTCCCTCCCCCCTTTGGCCTTTACGTTCACTTTGAAGCTGCTCTGTGAAGAAGTACCACTGGCCATCATCAGCTGGCTGTGGACAGATGTCACAATCCTCCTGATGCCCGCTACTTCCTCATCCCCACCCTATGCTCACCCCCTTCCTTCTACAGCTCTGGCCCTTGGGGCCGAGCTCCTGAGGCCTCAGGGCCTTTCCTCCCAGCCACCCAGCCACCAAGCTGGGAAACGCCAATGTTTTTCTCCCTACCCCTCCTGCCCCTCCAAGAATCCTCTCCCAGCCCTCTCCTCTCCAGACTGCGAGGGACACTGGGCCTCACATGCCACCCGCTGTCCGCAGCAATGAGACCCTTGCTGGGTTTCTGAGGCCGAACAAAAGCTGCAGGGGAAGAAAGCATGTTCTTCTCATCTTTCCAGACAGATTATTAAGGCCAAGTTCTGAATGGGGCCAGAAAGCAGGCAGGAGACAGTCCCAAGCTTCTTTCAGTTTAAACCTTAAAATACAGGAGAGAAGACAGGCAGAAAGACCCAGAATCCCAAACCCACTGCCGTCAAAAGTCAATTCCAGCTCATGGTGACCCCATAGGACAGAGACAAAACTGCTCCTTAGGGTTCCCAAGGTCATACATCTTTCCCAGAGCCTCATCCCATGGAGCAACTGGTGGGTTTGAACTTCTGGTCAATAGCCTGATGCTTAACTCAGGGCAGAATGGAGTATTTCTCTGACACAGGAAAGGACTGGTGTCATGGTTCTCCAGAGGGTTCTAAGTCAGCGTGCTGTGGGCAGACTGGCCTCAGTAAATCCCCATCTATGCAAACGGGAAGGATAATCCAGGCCCCACATCTCCACACACTCCAGTTAAGGCCTACTGTGAAGCAGATATTCTAGAAGCCTGTTGTCTCACTAAAACTCCATGAGGTAGCATTTACCATCTCTGTTTCACTGCCAAGGAAAAGGGCTCAGGGCACTGGGGCCCATGGCCCAACTGTTGCCATGACTACAATTTCAACCCCTCCCTCATCTTAGTGGGAGCAGCTGGTCTGCAGTTGTCCAGTCAGAAGGAGCTGTGGCACCTACTTTGGGAGGGGTCCTCCATCTGGGGAGGTGTCACATGGGGGACAATGGGCCAACAGTCATGGGAACTGAGGTCCAGAGGGGAGAGGCAATGTCCAGCCACCCTGCAGCCAAGAAGCCCAGATTCTCCCCTGCTACAGTCATCTCATGGTGACAGAATGGTAGGTGAGGGAGCTTGGGTGACAAGTTATTTATCTCCCCTTCTCCAGAGACCTAGCCCCGAAGGACCGGAATGGCGCTTCTGACCCTTTCGTCCAAGTGCATTACAATGGCCGCACACAGGAGACATCGGTGAGGAGGCCAGGAGGGACAGGAAGACTCAGTGTTGGCCATCACAGAGGGTCCCAGGCTTTCAACCCTTCTGCCTTCACCCCCGGTGCTACTGTTTTGCTGTGTGGCCTTAGGACAACTCTCTCACCCACTCTGAGAAATTGGGGTGTAAGGGACCTTCACCTGGCTGCATCAGGGTCTTTGCAGGAGAAGGCGTGTGTTTGGGTGGAGGGGGGTGCTTTGCCATTGGCTGGGCCTGAGGAGCCCTGTAGAGTCACGCCCACCTTGGCTGACCCTCTCTGGGCAGATTGTGAAGAAATCGTGCTACCCACGCTGGAACGAGACATTCGAGTTTGAGCTGGAGGAGAGGACCCCAGAGGCACTGTGCATTGAGGCCTGGGACTGGGACCTGGTCAGCCGCAATGACTTCCTGGGCAAGGTGAACCCCGCTAGGTGGCAGCACCTGTCTCCTTCCGAATACGGCCCCCTCCCAAGGCCCTCCCTCCAGCTTCCCCAGAGAGGGGCGCTCAGAAGACCTGGGACTCCCCAGAGCAAGAAACTCCCCTCTTCCCATGCTGCTTGGACCTAGGAACCCTGGAACAATAACCCTTCCCCCACAAGACCAAGAGCGGGTAAAGAAGTCAACAGAATATCCGACCCCAGCTTGGCCGCCCTTCTCTGCTCTCTTCTCTAGGTGGTGTTCAATGTCCCAGGACTGTGGGCCGCCAAGCAGGAGGAGGGCTGGTTCCGGCTGCAGCCTGACAAATCCAAGAGCCAGCTGGATGAGTGAGTGCTGGGGGCCTGGCAGCAGGGTGGTGGGCGCTGGCCCCCAAAGGAAGCTGAGGGTTCCTACAGCAGGCTGGTTAGGGGGTCTAGGTAAACCAAGTCCAGGTTTCTTTCAGCTCTTATCTCCCAGGCCAGGACCCTTCTCTATCCCAGGCCCTATCCCACTGTATCCTGGACTTAAGCCCTGTACTTCAAAGCAGTACAAACCCGCCCCTAGGACCTTTTCCTTTAAAGATTTTCTTGCAGACCCCAGGACTCCCGGTTGGTATACTTGAGCCATAGCTTAGACTGCTTGAGGAGGTTCTCCAAGAATAGGGTTGCTAGGTAAAAACAGGACACCCCGTTACAACTCAATTTCAGATAAGCAGTGAGTTTTAGGGTAAGTATGTTCATGTAATATTTGAAATATACTAAAAACTTCACATTTTACCAGGCATCATATTTTTGTTTTTCTAAATCTGGCAATTGTTTCCTGGAAGCTCCTGCCCCCCCACTCATCAGCCCTAAGGCGTTCTGGTGTGGTTCAGTAGGATAAGCACTGGACTGCTAACCACAAGGTTGATGACTCAAACCCACCAGCTGCCCCTTAGAAACCCAATACAGGATTGCTATGAGTCAGAACTGACTCGACAGCATTTAATAACAATCCTAAAGTGAAGGCTCACAGTGGCCCCACATGCCCTATCCCACTCCTGTCCCCAGTAACTCAGCTTTGCTGCTGTAGACCCCCAGCCCCAGGGCAGGGGTCTGGGCAGAACTTGCCAAGGCCACAGAACTTGCCAAGGGCGAGGCTTGGGTAAGAGAGCTTAGACGTTAGGTCTAATGCAACAAGTTGCTCGGCCTGCCTGGACCTCAGTTTCCCCTGAAGGGAGCAGTGGATGGGCATTTGCTCTAGGTGTAAAGTAGACAGGTGAGGGGAAGTGTTTTCTGAGCGTTTACAGACTCGAGGCTGGGGTGCCCCATATGAGCATGGGGGCCAAGCTTGGAGTCTGCAGGAGCAGAGAAAGCAGCCTGGGCAGAGAGACTGTGGGACTGGCCCCTAGGGAGAGCCACTGGAAGCCTTGGGGAGGGGCCATGGCCCAGGATGGCCTGGTTCCCTGGTGGCGAGGTCATGGGCTGCCCATTCCAGGGGCAAGCTGGGCTCCTTGCAGCTGGAGGTGTGGTTGCGGGAAGAGACGGTGCTGCCCTCCAGCTGCTACCAGCCCCTGGTGCAGCTGCTGTGCCAGGAGGTGAAGCTGGGTACCAAGGTGAGGGGTCCCTGGGGGGAGGGGGAGGGTCCTCCTAAACCCACTCCACAGAATGAAAAACCAAGTCCTCAGGATGGTAAGGGGCTAGCCAGTGCTGCGCCCTGTCCTCACTGCCCCTGGGGAAAGTGCCCCACCCCCGTGGTGCTCTAAGCCCCACCCACCCCCACCTCCCCCAGCCTTGCCTCTCCTCGCTGCCTCCTTGCAGAGCCCAGGGCAGCTGATTTCACTCATTGATGAGACCACCAGCACGGCGTGCCGCCAGGAGGTGGCCACCAACCTGCTCAAGCTCTTCATGGGGCAGGGACTGGCCAAGGATTTTCTGGACCTGCTCTTCCAGCTGGAGCTGGGTCGCACCAGTGAGGCTGGTCCAAGGGTGTGGTTGTGAGGAGGGCTGGAGATGCAGGGAGGGCGGAGAACTAGGCAGGCCTCCTGGAAGAGACTGATGGGTCAGATTAGAAGTGAGGCGACAAAGAGCAAAGAGGTGGTACAGTAGATGGGGTGGTAGCAATTTGGCTGCCTACTTAGGGTCCAGCTTAGAGCCCCCAGCCCCAGGGCCCTCTGTCCTCCTGAAAGCATTGCCCCTCCCTCACTCAGTGGAACCTCTCCTTTTAGGTGAGGCCAACACCCTGTTCCGCAGCAACTCGCTGGCCTCAAAGTCCATGGAATCTTTTCTGAAGGTGAGTTTCTTGGTATATTGTCCTTTATACAGGAGGAGACCAAGAGAGACCAAGAGATGGAGGGACCTTGACCTCTGGTCCTTTATCTCTGGTGCTCTTTAAGGTGAAGGATTCCATTCTTTCACTCCGGGAGCAGCTGTGCACGTCCACTTGTGTGGTTAGCACCTTCTACACCATGCTGTATGGGTACAGGGGGCGGGAGGGGAGGAAGCCAAGAGCAGGTGGCTGGAGGTGGGGAAGCGGCCAGTCTGGCTCTCCGTGGTCCCCAGGTGGCGGGGATGCGGTACCTGCACGGCGTCCTGGGCCCCATCATTGACAGGGTGTTTGAGGAGAAGAAATATGTGGAGTTGGACCCGAGCAAAGTGGAGGTCAAGGATGTGGGGTGAGGCCAGGGGCAGCCCTGGGGAAGGAGGGAAGGTCAGATCCAGTTGCTAAATGCGTGTCTGGCTCTTCCTGCCTGGATTTACCTATCTTTGACTATGCCACGTTTCCACCTTCTGTCTTTGTGCCGCTGTCTCTCACCCTGTTCTCCCATCTGCCCACGCTGTGACTGCGAGCGCAAATCGCATCCCCTTTCTCTGCCGGCTCATCCCGGCTCACGCAGGTGCTCCGGGTTGCACCGCCCCCAGACCGAAGCTGAGGTGCTGGAGCAGAGTGCGCAGACGCTGCGCTCCCACTTGGGGGCGCTGCTGAGCGCGCTCAGCCGCTCGGTGCGCGCCTGTCCCGCGGTGGTCCGCGCCACCTTCCGCCAGCTCTTCCGGCGTGTGCGTGAGCGCTTCCCCAGCGCCCAGCACGAGGTGCGCCCTCTCCCAGTGGGGTTGGGGAGAGAAGGAGTGGGAGCGCGGGACTTCGTAGAGGCCCTAGGGGCACCAGGATCTTTGTAAGGGTGAAGTGCTAGGAGCCAAGGCGGGATAGGGATGTGGGAAGAGATGGAGACCGTGGGCAGGGTGCTTCAGGAACCCAGGCCTGGGGATAGACAGCCCGGCTGTCCCCTGTCGTCCCTTCAGAATGTGCCCTTCATTGCCGTCACCAGCTTCCTATGCCTGCGCTTCTTCTCTCCCGCCATCATGGCACCCAAGCTCTTCCACCTGCGGGAGCGACACGCAGACGCCCGCACCAGCCGCACCCTGCTCCTGTTGGCGAAGGTGCGGACCTGCGAACAGTGGTGGGCTGCCCGGTGCGGGGTTGGAGAGGTTGCCCATCCATGCCTGGACTGGGGTGTGTCTCCAGCCAGGCCACTGATAATGCTCAAGCTAGCCCCGTACTTAACAGTTAACAAAGGTTTCGCACAGTTAGCCTGTTGTTAAGTGCCTTCGGTTCGGTTCAGACTCACAGTGACCCTATATAGGGTTTCCAAGGAGCAGCTACCTGAGCCCAATCTCAGAGATAAAGTAAATGAGGCCCAAGTCCTACAGCTTGTCAGTAGTGTCGCAGTGGCTTCAAACCCAGATCTACTTACTCCCTGGGCCCATCACTGCTTGAGTAGATTCCAACTCGGAGAGATACTATATAGGGTTTCCTAGATTGTAAATCTTTACAGAAGCAGACAGCCTTATTTTCCTACTGAGGAGTGTCTGGTTGGTTTGAACCACCAACCTTGTGGTTAGCAGCCCAATGCTTATCCCACAGTGTCACCAAGACTCCTTACGAAACCTGCCCAAACCCACTACTACCTAGTTGATTCCGACTCATGTAGAATTTCCTAGACAAATTATTCATGGAACCAACAGTCTCATTTTTCTCCAGAGGAGCTGCTATTGGGTTTGAACCACAGGCCAATGCCTAATCTACAGGGACACCAAGATTCCATTATTAAACCTGCAGAGGAAGCTTAATAAAGTAGCCCTAAATGGTCTCGCCTGTAGGAAGTCCCCAAAAGCTTCACTCTGATGAGTTAGACCGGGATGTCCTGTGGGAATGCATCATGGGCGTCTCAGGCTCCATCTCCACAGCTGAAATGGTACAGCTTTAAGGGTCAGGTGCAGTGGTCAGGCCCCTAACCTAGGGAGACCCACCCTTCCTGCCCCAGGCGGTACAGAACGTGGGCAACATGGACACGCCAGCTTCCAGAGCCAAGGAAGCATGGATGGAGCCCCTGCAGCCCACTGTGCGCCAGGGCGTGGCCCAAATGAAGGACTTCATCACCAAACTCGTGGACATTGAGGAGAAAGAAGGTGAGCGCATCGGCTTGCAGCCGGCTCTCACCTTCGCGTTCTCCTTTGCTCCGCCCACCGCTGCCTGTGCTATTCACGACTCCTCCCACAGCCTCCTTTTGCTCGGACTTTGGCTCTGCTCACTGCGGCCTGAGCCTTACGGCTCCTCCCACAATCTCCTTTGCTCCGCCCACGGCTCTGCCCATGGCTGCCGGAGCCTCATGGCCTCTCCCACAGCTTCCAGTGCTCTGCCCTCTTTCCTGCTCACCTGGCTCCGTTTTCTCCCTTCCTTCCCTACTTGGCAGAGCTGGACCTGCAGCGGGCGTTGAATGTACAGGCACCGCCAGTGAAGGAGGGCCCACTATTCATCCACAGGACCAAGGGCAAGGGCCCTCTCATGTCCTCCTCCTTCAAGAAATTCCACTTCTCCCTCACTACTGAGGCCCTCAGCTTCGCTAAGACGCCCAGTTCCAAGGTGGGTAGGAGTGGACCTCAGTGGAGCCCACCCCAGGACTTACAGGGTCGTAGAAGGAGGCCAGGCTGGGGCGCTCTGTAGGTGACAAGAGTCGTTTCCCATCTGTGTGATGCTGAAGTCTTGTGCAGAAGGGTCATGGGGCAGTGGCTGCAGTGTCCAGCCCTGATTAGGGGCCTGAATAGGAGAGGGCGCTGAGGGGTGTTTCCGGGAGACCAGGAAAGCTGTGAGGAGCTGGAGCAGATCTCTGGAGTCTTGGGTTCCAGTTCTGGCTCAGCCATTTCTGCTTCGGGAAGTCATCATCTCGCTGAGTCTTGAGTTCTCGGTCTGTACATTTAAAGAATGGACCCTATGTACCAGGTTACTGAAGGAGCTCTGGTAGTGTAGTGGTTACGACTCGGGGCTGCGAACCTCAAGGTCAGCAGTTCGAAACTACCAGCTGTTCCGCGGGAGAAAGATGATGCTTTCTGCTCCCGTAAAGATTTACAGCCTCGGAAACCCTGTACAGGGTCGCTATGAGTCGGACCCGACTCCACGGGCACATAACAACAACCAGGTTACTGAGGATTCCAGAGGCGCCCTGGTGACACTGTGGGTTCAGCGGTTCGAACCCACCAGTTGCTGTGGGAAAGATGAAGCTGTCTGTTTCCCATAAAGATTTAATCTCTGAAACTCTATATAGGGTCACTGTGAGTCAGAATTGACTTGATGACAATAAGTTTATTAAAAAAAAAAAAATTGTGACTTGAGGGAAGGTTTACAGAGCAGATCTTCAGTTTTACATTCAACAAATCACAGTTTTGCTTCATTACAATGATTGCAATCCCCTCCATGTACCAACAGTTAACAGCATTTAGCTCTGTTCACTTCAACTTTGCATTCCTCCCTGGCCTCCTGCTACCTTCATCTTTCCTCTGCTAGCCCCCCCTTGTTGTTTTACTGCCTTCCCTGTGACCCACGTCATGGGTGTGCCCTCCAGCCCGTGTATAATTTTCCTTCCCTCCCACTCCCTGTAATCATCATAGATTGTTTCTTTTATCAAGAAAACTTCTCCTACCACCTAAGACAGGCAGCGTCCCTTAAACAATCAATAAATAAGGAGGATTCAGATGCAGACAGTGCAGACCCGGTCAGGAGGCCAAGCCCCTGTGGGCCCAAGCGTTGTTGACGGTCCAAACCATAGGCTCTGAGGATCAGACTTTAGCTACCTAGTAGACATAGCAAACTGTCCCTCATCTGATTATTCAGTAATGCTTGTTAGTAATCTCATACATGAGCCCTGGATATCCACAGACAAATGTAAAAACCTTCCCTAAAAGCCGAGACTGTAAATTCCAAAAAGGCAAGTCCCCCCCATCCAAAAAAAAAAAGCTAAAGAGGATAGAGAGAAACACTGTAAACTGATGATATATGGAGGGGATAATAATCAATGTAATGAAACAAGCTATATGAATGGTTGAATGTGAAGCTGATGATGTGCCCTGTAAACTTTCACTCAATCCAAAATAAAAACACTTAATTAAAAAAAAAGAAAACTTCTCCTTAACCTTTTACAACATTGATCTCATACATTATTTGCCCTTTTGTGATGGACTAATTTCACTCAGTATGATATTCTCCAGCTTCATCCATATTGTGAGGGGTTTCACAGATTCATTGCTATTCTTCAGCATTGTGTAATATTCCATTGTGTGAATGTACCAAAGTTTGTTTAACCATTCTTCTGTTGATGGGCATTTAGCTTGTTTCTCATATTTTTGTGTCTCTTGTAGACAGTATATTGAAGAATCCTGTTTTGTTATTCATTCTGCTCTGGCTCTTATTTTCAGTGTAATTATAGATAGATGTGAATTAAGTGCTGTCATTTTGGTGTGTGGTTTTTTGTGGTACTTCTGGGCTCTTTGTTCCACATCATTTTATGTACTGAGTTCATTTTATTTGCGGGTTTTCTTTTTTTCATTTTCTTCATTTCTTTTGTGTTAATGTGTTGTGCTAACTCGCTGATTTTCCTTTTTTTTTTCTTATGATGTGAAGGTGTATTAATTTTCTTTGCGGTTACCCTGTAATTTATTAATTTTTTCCCTATTTAAAATAGTCTGTGTTATTTTGAATTCCTTGGACTTTAGAAGTTCTGTATTTACACTATTCCCTCTTTTTGCTTTGTAGTAGACTTCATTGTAAGTTGATATCTCGTGTTCCTTGTTTTCAGTCTTACAGGCTTGTTTTACTTCTATGTCTGGGCTGAGTTCTGGGTGATGTTATGTATGTTAAATTCAGGTTATTGTCTGCTGTTGTTGGTTCTTAGTCCAAAGAACACCATTTACCATTTTTGTAAAGTTAGTCATTATAAATTCCTTTAATTTCTGTTTATCAGTAAATGTCCTAATTTTGCCATCATATTTGAAGAACGGCTTCAGAGGAAAAACCAACCGACCAATCTTACTTAACTCAAGAGCAGGAGTTAGTATTTAATCAAGTTTCAAACCACCTGTGGTGTCAGCTGACTGCAGTGCATCTCAATTCTGACGCTGGGGCTTGGCCCTGGGTCCTGGTGCCCAAAGGGGAGCTAGGGCCAAGCAGGGAGCCTGCTCCTGAGGCTTCCTGGGGAAGGAGGGCATCAGCTGTCATGCTCTAGGATGGTCCCGCCTTCTCCTGGTTTCGTGAGTTCCTGACTGACAAGGAAGACATATGCATAAAGGGGGTCTATGACCCCACCACCACCACCACCAAATACATCTTCCCCCTTTAGCTGCCTCCTGGGCCTTAATCTCTAAGAACCTAGCCCAGGATTCTGTTTGGCTCAATTGTGGGCAGAATTCGCCAGCTACTTCCTTTGGGAGACCACAGCATGGCCCTTCTGGCCCTGACTGTTCTGTGTGTCTTCGACACCCCAGCTGTGAGGTTCTAATAGCTACTTGATGTCCACCTGGCTCTCTCCCCTCTTGGTGCCCTCTGGCAGTTCCTTATCCCATGCTGGCCATCTACCCCTGTTACCTCTGCTTGTAGCATTCCTCTAAGCCTACAGGGCCGCCAGATCTCTTCTGGTCCTCACAGGACTTCACCCCTAAACCCAAGTCTCCCACTTTCCAGTGTTTCTAGCTCTAGGAAGCAGTCTGGCTCTTGTGATCCCTGCAGCTTTTTTCTGCAACCTAGTTCCGGTAGGGCCCACCCTCGCCCTGCTCTGGCCCTCCACATTCCCGTGAAGCCCCCTCAGACATGCCCCACCCCGCCTCCTCTCTGCATGGCAGCAAGTCTGGACTGAGGACCCGCTGCTCCCTCTGCTGTGTCCGTGTGTCTGTGTGTATCTTTCTGTGTGTGTGTGTCTGTCTGTGTGAGCGTCTGTGTCTCATCTCTCCTGGCGTCCCACTCTCCTCCTCCCAAGCACTGCCCCTGCCCCTGCTGGGTTTGTCACCAAGGTCGGTGGGTGTGGTCATCATTGATGTGAGTGTTTGAGTAGTTTTTCTGTCCCATTTGGATTTCATCCGATCCTATGACATGGCATTCCACTCGGGTGTGGCAGGGGACATGGAATAAGACCTTTAGAGCCTGGGAGAGAATAAACATGAGTGGGAAGATTCATTCATGCAGAGGCTCAGGGCTGATCGGGGTCAGGCCTTGCTTTTCTGCCTCTGAGAAGGCTCCATGTCTAGACAGCCCCCAGGACCTGGTTCATCCTCTCCTGGTTACCTGGCACTCCACCAGCCGTCTGCCCTCTGTTCTGGCCAAGGTCACTCCTGGAAGGGGTGGGCACTGTGCCTCTCCCATGAGCCCATGCTGCAGAAGGGAAGACTGAGGCCAGTGCTAGGAAACCTCTGTCTCAGCTGAGCCCTGAACCTCCCTTCCTCTGCTGGCTCCAGAAAAGCTCCCTCATCAAGCTGGCCAGCATTCGCGCAGCTGAAAAGGTGGAGGAGAAGAGCTTTGGCACCTCGAACGTCATGCAAATCATCTACACGGATGATGTGGGCCAGCCCCAGACCACCTACCTGCAGTGTAAGGTGCATGGGCAGGGGCCGAGCCGGGCACTGCAGGCTGGGGGCTGTGGGACCTTCTGGACGGGCCCAGTGAGGCATGAGAATCTTGTTCCCCCAGCTGTCAGCTGTTACATGTGCGCACAATAGGATGCTTACACGTGCATGTGTCTGCGAGTCTTGTGTCTGTATATGTGTACCTCTGTGTCTGTCTGTCTGTGTGTCTTTGTGTGTCTCTATCTGAATATCTATTGTCTGTCTGAGTCTTCCTGTGTGTCTGTGTCTGTCTGCCTGTGTGTCTGTGTCTGTCTGTGTATGTGCATGCCTGTGTGTCTGTCTATGTCTCTTTCTGATGTTTGTATTATGTATGTATGTATATATGTGTCTGTATGTGTGTCTTCCTGTGTATTTCTGTCTGTCTCTCTATTTGCCTGTCTGTATCTTCCCGTTTGTGTCTCTGTGTGTGTCTGTTTGTCTGTGGGTCTGTCTGTGTCTGTTTGTGTGTCTGTGTCTGTCTGTCCGTGTCTATCCATCTGTGTCTGGGAACCTAGTGGGCCGTGGCCTGTGTCTGATTAGTCATCCCTTGTAGTGTGTGAACGAGCTGAACCAGTGGCTGTCTGCGCTGAGGAAAGTGAGCATAAACAACGTTGGTCTACTGGGCTCCTACCACCCTGGCATCTTCCGTGGGGAGAGGTGGAGCTGCTGTCACCAGAAGGATAAGACAGGTGGGGGGGGGGGCACCTGGCCACAGCAGGCCTCAGGCTCTCGATGGGGAGAGCTGGTCTAGCTGGGAGCTCCCTGCAGAAAACCAGTCCCTCCAGATGTTGGGAAGAACAGGGTTCCTTGACTAGATGGTTTGGGAAATGGCACAGACACCACCAGCATGTTGAAGGCTCTGAGGAGGCCTGCAGATGCCTGGGACCCTGCTTCTAGTTCTGTTTAAACCCACACTTCCCTAACGCATTTGACAGGAACTTTTCTTGTCCAATGAGCTTCTTGCAGAAGGGTGCTTCAGGGAGCATACTTTTGGGGTGCCCACTCTTGAGGATTTGAGAGAGCCCTGAGTTTGCACACCTCTACCCTAGCAACCTGGTACCAGAGCTAAGCTGGAATGGAGAGAGGCTTCAGAACTTTGGGCACTAGAGGGGTGGCAGGAAGGAGCTTTTTGCTCAGGCTTTCTGTGCTTACAGAAAAAGGTTCCGTGTGTGCCGTTCAGGACACCGGTCAGGAGCCACATGTGGCGACGGAGCTCGGGAATTGTGGGTAGTGCCGCTGAGGAACTAGAAATGGAGTTTTAGCTCTTTAGCATGTTAGTTCACTTTCGTTCAAGTCGCCTCACAGAGTGAGTGGCTACCCTATTGGGCAGCACAGTTCTAGAACCTTCAAGATGTGTTCCCCTCATTCTACCCGCTTTACCAAAGACTAACCTTCCAGTCCCAAATTAGACTCCATGCTTAAAATACCTGTTCCCCAGGCTAAGCCAGGCCTCAGCGCCCCCAAGTCCCCGACCCCTCCAACTCTAGCCCAGCCCTAGATTTGAGGTGGGGATTGGGGTCCCATAGACAGACCCCACCACCCCCTGTAAAGGGGATCCTTGCCAGTGACAGTAAGGCTGGCTGACCTGTCCTTCAGCCTGTGGCTGTCTTGCCATGGGGACAGCATTGTGGGCAGCGCCTGTCAAGTGGAGGGAACCAAGTTCTGAGAGGCTAACTGACTTGGCCAGCTCATTGCCAGTTGCAGACCTCATTCTGGTCTACCTGCCAGTGGTATTCGAGGAAGATAGCCTTCCAGAAGTTACCCAGATCCTCCAAGGAGTGTCTTACACAACCCCAACACTCAACAATCACATATCCCAGATGCCCTGGGAAGGTGGCTACAGACATGGCTTGGACCAGAACTCCCTAGCTTGCTCTGCCCCCAGCCCAGCCCAGAATGGGGGCCCTGAGTCCATTCCTCTCATCCACTAGGCCTCAGTTTACCCGCCTCTACAACCAGGAAGTGGGACTCGAGCTCAGAATGCCTGCTTGCAGGCATGGGGCCTGCCTGTAACCCCGTCTCTCTGCCCCCAGATCTGGGTTGTGATAAGACCAGGTCACGGGTGACTCTTCAGGAATGGAATGACCCTCTGGACCACGACCTGGAGGCCCAACTCATCTACCAGCACCTGCTGTGTGTGGAGACCACTCTGCGGTGAGGAGGGGGCTCTTCTTGGCTGGGCTAGAGCTGGCTGGGCACGGTGGTCTCCTAATCAGGCACAGCACCTTGCCCAGCCTTGTAGCCACACTGGGAGAGGGGCACCCAGCTCTCTGCAGATCAGATGGAGGCCCCAGGACTGGGATCCCAGCGTCAAGCTGCTCCCAGCCTCCCAATATCAACTTTCCATGGTGGCGCAGAGCACATGACCTATTCCCCATTGACACTTCCGGGATTGATCTCCTCCCTCTGCTGACAATCAAGTACCCCCTGGTCACTCAGCCTTCTCCTCTCGGCTCCTTCTTTCCCAGTGACCTCAGTCCCTCCCTGTCTACTCAGACCTCTTCCCGAGACGTGCTGACCTGTCCCCCTGGACCCTAGCTCCCCTGGCTACACCCAGGCACTTATAAGCTTCATTTTATTTCTGTTATGGATCAGATGAAGCTGTGGAGCAGATCGTTCCCCGATCATACACATGGGTTTCATGTCGTTGACTGCAGGCCCCACAATGCAATATCACTCCTCCCAGAAGGCAGGGCTGGTGCCTTCTGAAAGCTCTAGGGAAGAATCCACTCTCTTCCTTTTTCAGCTTCTAGACGCTACCTTCATTCCTGGGCTTGTGGCCCCTTCCTCCATCTACAAAGTGGATTTGATCTCTGGTTCTGTTCTCCCATGGCTTCCTGCTTCCTGTGACTTTCTTGCCTCTATCTTATTACACAAACTCTTGTGTGAGTGCATTTGGGGCCCACCTAGGTGATCCAGCATCCTTTTCCCAACACAAGATCCTTAACTCAGTCACATCTACAACGTCCCTTTTGCACTAGAAGGTAACGTTCACAGATGCTGGGGGTTAGGACATGGATATCTGGAGGGGTGAGCACTATTCAGTCAACTACACCTGCTCCTCCTCTGCCCCACGTTTGCAGTGCAGATCCCAGGACCCACCTCTGTAAGGCCTCTGTTGCACACACCCTTACCCCCTGCTACCTCTGCTGTTGTGAGCCTCTCAGCTGGGTAACCTAACTGTAAACTGAGCAGCTCACCCAGTCTGGAGAAAAACACTGTGCCAGCTGGCCCGGCTTCCACTTCTTCCCCGGCCCTGGACCTCGAGCAATGCTGCCAGGGGTCCTCATCTGGGACTTTGGGGAGAGTTATTGTGACTCTCTATCTGGACGGTCTCCTCAGTGCTCCTTGTTCTTGGCCCATCAGTTGACCGCTCCTTCTCTAGACACATCTTGTTGGCTTCCAGGACCTACCATACTCTTCTAATTTTCTCCCTCTCTCAGCAGCTGTGGCTCCTCCTCTTCCTCAGTCTGCCCTGTGTCTTTAAATCCCACCTATGCCCTGAGGACCCCCACTTCTTTCCTCCCTGAGCTCCATATTCATCTGACTACCTATCTGGCTGCTCCACTTGAATGTCCATTCATGACCTCAAACCGAACTAGAGACTATTTTTCTTAAGTGCCGTCAAGTTGGTTCTGACTCATCATACGCTGGATAGGGTTTCTGAGGAGCAGCTGGTGGGCTTCAACCAAGACCTTGCAGTTAGCAGTCCAGTGCTTATCCAACTATGTCACACAACCACCAGCCACCATCACAGACATGGACCATGTGTAGTTGTCCTTCCAGTTGGACGGTGTCACCCAGCATCGTAGCCTCTCTGTCTGGGACTCAAGAGTCTGTCTTCTCCAACGGTGGCCCAGTGATGGCCGAGCAGAGGCTGTCCTCACCCTCCCGCAGGTTTTCATCTTCTGCACTAGGTCTTAGACTAGAGACGGTGGGAGTCTCTGTTTCCCCCATCCCCGGGCCTCTTCCTCCCTGTGGTCTCCTCTCTGTAAACAATTCCACTGCCCACCTAGGTGCTTAGGTTGCAAATTTAGACTCATCCTTGGTTTCTCTCTTTCCCTCACCTTCCCCAGCCCCCACATCCAACTGCTCAACAAGCCCCCTTGGCTTCACATTCAGAATAAATCTAGATCTAACCCCCTCCTCCCATGACTACCCCACCAGTGCACGCTCTCCCATTTATGGCTGGGACTGTGCGGTAGCCTCCTAACAGGCCCCCCTGCCTGCACGCCAGCCTTCCTGGAAGAGTCCCTAGAGTGATCTCAAACATGAAGCAGATGCCATCTCCCCTCCACAACGCCCTACACCCCAGCTTAAAACCTCGAATGGTTTTCCACTATGGCTACAAGGCCTGACGTGCCCTGTTCCCTTGTTTCTCTTCCAGCTCCATCCCTTTTCTTTGCTGGGTTTGCTGTAGCTGCCCTTGTCTCTGTGCTGTTTCTGGGCATCATCATGCTTCTTCCCACCCCAGGGCCTTTGCATGTGCTGTGGCCTTTGTCTGAAAGCTCTTCCCCCAAGTGTTCCCAGGGCTCATGCCCTCCCTAATTCAGCTCTCTACTTAAATGTCCAAAAGGCCTTCCCTGAGCACCCTGGGAACATCTTACACAAACACACACCCCTTCTCTGAGGGACCACTCTCTGAAGTTGTGTCACGTGGCGAAGCATCCGCACATGCTGTTTTCTCATCTGTTGGCTGTCCCCCAACTATACAGTGAGCTCTAGGAGGGTAGGACTCCCAGTCACGGCTCTGACCCCAGGACAGGGAATGGTGCCTGGCTCAGCTCAGAAAATACCCACCAAGGCAATGAGTGGAGGGAGAGAGAGAATGGTACGCACACCGGTCCACAGCTCTGGCAGACACAGGTCACCAGCTGCCCCTCCCTTTGTCCTCACCCACAGGGAGAAGCACCTGGAACTGAGGGGGCCCCCAGAGGCAGACAGTGTGCCCGCAGGCCCTGACCCAGGTAGGTCTCTCCTGTCTGGGAGTTCTGTGGAGAGCAGAGGGCAGGACCTGAGTTAAAGGGTCTCTTCTGGCCTGCACCTGGACGCACCAGGCATGGGCAGGTGAGGGACCCTGTCCTCACAGCCCTCTGCACCCCAGCCCCCAAGGACGGACTCATCCAGCTGTTCCAGGTATTGCAGGACCTCAGGAAGGCCCACAGCGCCAGCCCCACGGCCATCCCATCCTCGGAGCACAGGAGCCTCCCGGAGTTGCAGACGTGAGCTCAGCACACCCTTGCCAAGCCCCTGCCAGGTGTCAGGAGACCCCAGTCCCCTTGGTGGGGTACCGAGCCCTGGGGAGTCTCCTAGGTGGAGGAGGTGAGGAGGTCCAGAAGTCCAGACCAGGCTAGGCCCTGGCCCACTATCACCGACCACTCTCTCTTGGCTGGCTGCTCCCTGTGGCCCTTGAATCTTGCCATTGGAGCCTCCTTTCCTGCCTCAGACAGACCCTGCAGAAACACCCCCCCCACCAAAAAAAAAAGTCCAGGCAGAGGCTCTGGGGGCTAGGTGGGGAGGGGACACACTCTCCTCATGGCCACTACCTGTGCTCCGGGGCGGGGGGAGGGAGGCCCATGGTGCTCTAGGGCCACAATAAACCTGTTTTAATTGCCTTGGCGCTGGGAATCTCATGATGGGGTTGGGAAAGAGTGGGCCCAGGGGGACCCCAGTAACTGTGGGTGGGGTAACCAAGGACTGGGGCTACCATCATAGTCTTTGTGCAGCTCCCTTCCTCTCCCCCAGAAATGGTTTTCCACCACAACCCTACTCCCCCCACCCCAGCCATTCCCCAAAGCAACACCCTCCCCCCACCCCTCCACCCCCACCTGAGCTGGACAAGTCTCTCCTCGTACTCAGAGCCCCAAGCAAGCCCATGGTCCTTTGCGCAGGACTCCTCTGAGGACTGTTTGGCAGAGTTGGGCTTAGAACTCAAACTCAGAGCCATGACCTGGCCCCTGGCAGCACATGAGTCTGCCCACTGGGCATGGAGTGGGCACCAGGCCAAGCTCCCATTGTGGCCACAGTAACAGGATAGAGAGTGACCTCCAGCTCCCCTCCCCCACAAGGCCTCCAGCCAGGCCTTGGCGGCAGAGTTGCCTCCTTCACTGTCTAACCCCAGACCCTAAGGGTCCACTCTGGCCTGATGTTTGTGTGAAGCCTCTACATCAGAGACCCTAGGCTGGTTCTGTTGAGCGAGAATGAAACCGTGGCACTGAGGGTGGAGTCCCAGTTTCCCAGGAACCAACCTTTCCTTGGTCTCCTCAGAGGCCTCACAACTCCATCCTCTCTCACGAGACCTCCTGGCAACCCCTGCACGTTGACCAGGAGGGGACCCAACCTCTCTGGAACTGTGATGATGGCCACTGGATTGCACAGCTGAAGGTGGCTGACATGCCCAGGCAGGATGTGGATGGTAACAATCCCTGTGACTGACCTGCTGTGGGCAGCCTGGGTCCTGTAGGCCCAAAGATCTCCAGACAGGGTTCTATGGACCTCTGCCTGCCCTCACCCAGTGCTCAGCGGCCACAAGGGTAGACCAATGCAGGGAGACCCACAGGGGCTCAGACACATTCAGCAGTAATAGTCTTCGCACACAGAGCACACCCCTCCGGTTGCATCCACTCATTTTTTCCTCCCCACAAGCCTAGCATCAGCACCCAGGAATCCAAGGCAAGGTGGTAATTTGCTGAGGGTCCCACAGCTGGAACATATGGAGGAGTTGGGTTTGGGAGCAGACATCCAACTCAGGATTAGTTGTTTATTCAGTTGTGAGGAGAAAGGGGTACCTTCGATTAAAGAAATAGAACAACCAAATGCAATAAAAAGGTTGAGAAATGGTATTTTACTGAGATAATTATAAATGTGGACACTAGCTGACTACGTGACGATTGTTTTTATGGTCTGGTACAATATCGTGGTTATGCGTATGTTTAAAGAGCCCGTATCTTTAGAACCTCCATTTCTGTCAATTTGTCATAATGATGGCTTCTCTGTTGTTATGATGTTGGAATACGGGCCACTAGTATTTCAAATCCCAGCAGGGCACTGACGCGCTGGATGGTTTTTACATGTGGCAAGCCTCTAATGGTGAAATGGCTCAGATTGAACTGTGATCCTCAGAGATACTGTGCCGATTTGGCAAGACCGTGAGTCCCAGTACTGTTGTTGTTGTTAAGTGCCAGGGAGTCGGTTCCGACTCATAGTGACCCTGCACAGGGTTTCCGAGGCTGTAAATCTTTACAGAAGCAGAAAGACTCATCTTTCTCCCCCGGAACAGCTGGTAGTTTTGAACTGCCGACCTTGAGGTTAGCAGCCCGTTTCGTAACCACTACGTTACCAGAACCCCTTATGATTCCTAGTACTGTGTGGTTATACTTTTTCTGATGTTGTGAAGTGCCATGGAGTTGGTTCTGACTCATAATGATCCTGTATAGGGTCTCCAAGGAGCACCTGGTGGGTTTGAACCACCAGCCTTGTGATTAGCAGACGAATGTGTATCCTACAGTGCTATGCTGATCCTAACCTTCTACCACCAAGAAAAAGAGTTGAGAGGGGAATGTGCCCTTTGGACCTGGGGTCTCTGGGCTGAGCCACTTTCTAGACCCTGGAGTAAGATAGATGCACAAATACATACAGATCCCCAAGGGACCAGGAAGCAGAAGTTGAAGAGACAAATACCTCCCTCCACACCTGACAGAGAAAACCTTCTCTAGAGCTGCCATCCCAAATTGGGACTCCTACGAGCCTCCTCAGCTCTGAGACAATCAGCTGCTGCTTGTTAAGACATCCACTTGTGGTACTCCATTATAGCAGCATTGGAGAACTAAGTCACTCAGAGTGGATTTGAACTGCTGACCTTGTGCTTAGAAGACCAACACTTAATCCACTGTGCTATCAGGGCTCCTTCATCCCCATCTCTAGGTACACAGTCAATTGCAACAGAATTAATAAAACAGCATGTATTCAAAACTCATCCAGTCAATCTCAGAGCCTGGCTCATGAACCCTAGGCCTATTACAGTCCCCAGTTGTTAAATGCTGTTGGGTCGGTTCCGACCCATAACGACCCTGTATAGGTTTCCAAGGAGCCGCTGGTGAGCTTGAACCGCTGCCCTTGCAGTTCAAACAGTTTTGTAGTCTGGTTCATTAACCCACAGTGCCACACCAAGGAATCCCCAGTTGTTGTTAAATACCATGGAGTCGGTTCCGACTCATAGTGACCCTGCACAGGGTTTCTGAGGCTGTAATTCTTTACGGGAGCAGAACGCTTCATCTTTCTCCTGTGGAACCGCTGGTAGTTTCGAACTGCTGACCTGGTAGTTAGCAGCCCAACTCATAACCACTACGCTACTAAATTGGTTGACCAGGATCAGTAGAGCAGGGTCCATTCTGGGTGGTTCTGGGAATGGCAAAGAGGGAAAATCAAGAGACACAAACAATTTGTCTAAAGGCTTAACCAGAGCAGAGCTAGGTGTGATTACCACAGCTGACTGCTCTGAAAGGATTCACAATAGAAGGTCCTGGATAGAGTAGAGGAAAAATATGGAACAAAACTCAAAATCTTCAAAAAGACCAGGCTTACTGGTCTAATGTGAGTCTTGGTGTGGCGCTGAAGAATCAGCCCTGGACTGCTAACTGGGTATTATGGAGCTCTGGTAGTGTAGTGGCTGTGAACCGCGAGGTCAGCAGTTCGAAACTACCAGCTGCTCCACGGGAGAAAGATGAGGCTTTCTGCTCCCGTAAAGATTTACAGCCTTGGAAACCCTGTTCAGGGTCGCTATGGGTCCGAACCGACTCGATGGCACATAAGAACAACAACAACGTGTAGTTTACTAAGGAGCTCTGGTAGTTTAGTGGTTATGAATTGGGCTGCTAACCTCAAGGTCAGCAGTTCGAAACGATCAGCTGCTCCGCAGGAGAAAGAGGAGGCTATCTGCTCCCATAAAGATTTACAGCCTTGGAAACCCTATACAGGGTCGCTATGAGTCAGAACCGACTCCATGGCACACCACCACCACCATGGAGTTTACTGGAGTCCTGGTGTGGTGGCACTGTGGGTTAATGTACTAGACTGCAAAGGCATTTGAACTGCAAGGTTGGCAGTTCAAGCTTAACCAGCCTGCTCCCAGGAAACCCTATACAGGCTCGCTATGGGTCAGAACCAACTAGAAGGCACTTAATAACAACATCATGCAGTTTACAATCTCCTCCAGAACATACCTACTTGTTCTTACTGGGAGCATTCTCATTTAAAGTTAGTTTCCCCTTTTCCCCAAGAACTTTCCCTATTTCCTTGATGGGTGTATTCTTATTTTAAAGTTCCTAGCCTTTAAAACTAGTTCTTCCCCTTCAGTGAGCTCCTTTTGTTATGCTAGCCTGCTACTCACAAAATTATCCTTAGCCCTGAAGATGGGCCACACCACCAAGAGTTACTTCTCACAAAACCCCACAGTGGCTGCCCAGAAAACAGTTGAGGCTTTCTGCTCCTGTAAAGATGTACAGCCTCTGAAACCCTTCCATGGTTTATAAAAGTTGGAATTGACTCCCTGGCAGTGAGAGAGAAAGTGAACAAAACACCAGGGAAGTTCACACTTCTTAGAACTGTCAACCACTTGAGATAAAAAAAAAAAAACCCGCCTTTGCTCAGGGTTAAAGCTCAGAATACAGGAAGGGACAGGGAAATGGTAAACACAGGAGGAAATGGGATATGTGAGCTTATATTGTGGGGATTACAATCAATGACACTAAATGTGTGTGAATTGTTGAATGGAAAACCAATTTGGTCGTAAACTTCCACCCAAATCAAAAATGTAAAAAAAAAAAAAAAAAAGACAAAGGAAATGCAAGCCCACGGAGCGGCCCCTTCCCTCTACCCCTTGACTTTGGGGCCACAAGACCCGCCTCCTCCCAACAACCCACTAAGAGCCGATCCTCAGTGTTAAAATACTGTCGAGTCGATCCTGACTCACAAAGACCCTACATAGGGTTTCCTAGGAGCGGCTGGTGAGCTTGAACCGCCGATGTTGCAGCCCAGCGCATGAATCTGCAGCTCCACACCAGAACTCCTATAGACCTCTCCAGCCGTTTTTGCAAGATAGGACTTCTTCCCTCCCCTTCCTCTGAGGGTGAGCCTGCTATCTGTTCCCACCATCTCCAACACCTACTTTTCCACCCTCTGCTCAGGATCATGCAATCAGAACCGGGTATGATGCACGTATCCCACCGAGCTCTCATCTCAGGACCCTCTCCCCAACTCCCAGTCCCCACCCACGTATCTTGCTAACAGGAGCCTCACTAAACCCAAACTTTGCAAGCCAGCGACAACCTAGCCATGAGTCTGGTAACCGTTCTGCCCAGGTAGTTTTGGCATACCCAACGGGGTAGCTCGTGGGGTTCTTTCAGAGTCTCCCCTACTTGCTGCGGGCCACGTATGCCCACTACTCCATCGCCCCATTTTTTCAAGCAGACGCTTCCTGATTCCATCTAGGAAGCAAGAAAGAAGGGGCACAGCTCAGAGGTTCCAGTTTATCCCGGATAAAGCCGTTTTGGTAGGAGCGGCACCCAGCGATCTGAGCATGCGCCGCAGCGCCCACCTAGGACCAAACCTTAGAGCGGCCACACTGACGCAAGCGCAGAACCTCCGACCCCCCGTCCACAACCCGCGCATCGGCGCCTGAGCCTCCGGTCCGCTAGGAGGCACTGCATGAGTATGGCTCCTGGAGCAGGTCTGGCGCCGCCGACCTAACCTGGAAGCAGAAACTGACTTGGAAGGCGGTGCTTTGTAGGACTTAAGAGGTGGCGGCGGCCGTGTTTTCAAGATGAATGCTCCTCCCGCTTTCGAGTCGTTCCTGCTCTTCGAAGGCGAGAAGAAGTGAGTGCAGGCGGGGTTCGGGGCCGGGTCGGGCCGAGGTTCGCAGATACTGGGGTGTCTCCTGCCTGGCCTTTGTGGGGACTTTGCGCCCCTGTCTTCCAAACTTGCAGCCGTGGTGAAGCTCCATTTTGCAGATGAGGAGCCTGAGGCTGTCAGTGAGGTCGAACCCAGAATGTCTGGCCCTAAAGCCTTGTTTTTCTGTGATCGATTTGACAGCCCCCTCCTGTCACCTTCATCCTTCTTGCTACCGCTAGAGTGATGGCTCCGCAAGTTCAGGCCCAGCCTTCACTTGCCGGTGTAAAGCCTTCAGCGACTCCTTGTAGCTTGCAGATGGGGAACATGTGGGCTAATGGTCAGACAGCCCTGCCTTGGTTCCTTCTTGTTACTGTTGTTGGTTCCAATTTAGCAACCTTGGAGTGGCTTCGAGCAGTGACTGGTGGTTTTGAACAGCTGACGTTGCGGTTAGCCGTCCAGTGCTTATCCTACACTGCCACACCAGGACTCCTGTTGTTACCGTTGTTGTTCGGTGCCATCGAATCGGTTCTGAATCATAGTGACCCTGTTTAGGGTTTCCCAGGAGCGGCTGGTGAGCTCGAACCACCGACCTTGCAATCCAGCGCGTTAGCCCACAACGCCATACCAGAACTCCTAGATTCCCACCAATTACCAACTCTGTGTCTTTGGACAAGAGACTTAATCTGTATCAGTCCTAGTTAACTCCTCTGAAAAACAGCAATTGCTTTATTTAATCATTGGATTTTGTCTTGTTGTTGGGTCCGACTCATAGCAACCCTGTATAGGGTTACCCAGGCTTGAAATCGTCACGGGAGCAGAAAGCTTCATCTTTCTCCCACGGACTGGCTGGTGGGCTTGAACCACTGACCTTTTGGTTCACAGTCCAGTGCTGATCCTACAGAGCCTCTGTGTCCCCAGGATTTTCTCCTAGGAAAAATAGAATGAAGTCATTTAAAGTGTATCAAGTGCCTAGCCCAGAGCTCAGAACATAGAAGACAGTCATTAACCATTGACTCTTACTCGTTTTCTTAGTTGTCTGGTGTGACTATAGCAGAAACTGGAGAAGGACAGCATCCTTGGTAAAGTGGGGGGTAAGCAAAAAAGAGGAAGACCCCCAATGAGATGGATTGACCCAGCAGCAGTGGGCTCAAGTGTACCAATGATTGTAGCACAGGAATGGGCAGTGTTTTGTTCTAGGTCTAGGTGGCTAGATGTCCAAATTCGCAGCCCTGGATCTAGGCAAAGGCTTTCTCTCTCTGCTGGCTCCCAGTTTAGGAGAAAAGACCTTATCTCTTTCAGCATCTGTTTTCCTTGGAGATCTCTTTGTGTCTTGGCATCAATCTCCCCTCCTGAGCAGGGACCCTAGGTCCAAAGGACCCCCTCTGCACTCAGCTTTTCTTTCATGGTGGTAGTACGTTCCCTGTCTTTCCCCCCTGTTTCTGTTTGCTCCCTCTCCTTTTATATCTTATAAAATTAAAAGCTGATGTCTTGGAAGAAGTACAACGAAATGTTCCTTAAAAGCAAGGATGGTGAGACTTTGTCTCTTCTACTTTGGACATGTCAGGAGGGACCAGTCCCTGGAAAGGACATCATGCTTGGTAAAGTGTAGCAAAAAAAGAGGAAGCTCCCCTACAGGATGGATGGGCACAGTGGCAGCAGTAACAGCCGCAAACATAATAACAATTGTGAGGGTGAAGCAGGGTCAGGCGGGCACTGTTTCCTTCTACTGTGCATCGGATGGCTATGAGTCAGAACCGACTGCATGGAACCTAACAGGAATAAGTTCAAACCCACTAGCTGCTCCTTGGAAACCCTATACAAGGTCACTGTGAGTAGGAACCTACTGGCAGACATTTAAGGACAACAACAATGAGTAATGATTAAGGTGGAGCTAAGGATTAAGGAAACACCCACCTTGCTAAAGGGTGTGACTCAGGTCACCAGCCCTAGTTGACCTTGGGGGCATGGTCTGAGTCCACTACATAGGATTGCTGTGGTGCTGGAGACCCTCCATCTGACTCAGCTCCATCTGACCTCCAGTTCCTGGGACTTGTGACCTATATCCCCTGACCGGATTCAACGGCTCCCGCAATTTTATGCCTTAACACTCTGTCATCTGACCCGCCAGTGTGGGTTCCTCATCTCCTGAGATTAGGTGGATGAGGAGAATCCTCCAGTCTGACCTCTGAACTACAGATTTGGGACTTGTCAGCCTCCCAGATTGCATGAGAGTTGTGAGTTATGTAAGAGGCTGCAGCTCACTGCAGAGCCTGAGGAGTGGTGATTGTTAGCAGGATTTAAGATCCGAGGGGATTGCAAGCCACGCCCTAGGGAAATTCCCCTCGCCTTGGATGGATCAGGACTGTGAATTTAGTAACTGACTGGCTGATCACATCCGATCACTGCCAAACCCCGCAGAGTCATGGCCCAGCCAAGTGACACATATTTTGGGGTGACACCGTTCACCCTTTCAAATCTGGTGTGCTAAACCTGGTCTGGCCCTTGCCACCCTCCTGTTAAATCTAGACTGTAAAGTTGCTTTGAACCGCAAGGTCGACAGCGCAGGCTTACCAGCCGCTCCTCAGAAACCCTGACCAGGATCAACAAGAACATTTAAGGAACCCTGGTGCTGCGCTGTGGGTTCGGTGCTAGGCTCCTAACCTCAAGATTGGCAGTTTAAACCTACTAGCTACACGTCAAGATAATAAGGCTGTCTGCTTGGATAAAGATTTAGTCTCAGAAACCCTATGTAGGCTCTCCATGAGTAGGAATTAACTCGATGGTAGTAGGTTTGAGAAACATTTTTTGTTATCCCACAGGAGGTTCCTTACTGGTCTCTAGTAACATCATGATAAATGGAGAATAGATTGAAGTTGTCAAAGACCGCATTGTGCTACGATCCACAATCAACACTCATGGAAGTAGCAGTCAAGAATCAAATGATGTATTGCACTAGACAAATCTACTGCACAAGGTGCACCTGACCTAGGCCTTGGTATTTTCAGTAGCCTCATATGCTTGTAAAAGTTGCACAGTGAACAAGGAAAATGGTAGCAGAATTGATGCATTGGAGTTCTGGTGTTGGAGAAGAATATTGAAAGTACCATGGACGCCCAGAAGAACAAACAGGTCTGTGTTGGAAGAAGTACAGTCAGAGTGCTCCATAGAAGCCAGGATGGTCAGATTTCATCACTCATACTTCAGGCATGTTATCAAGAGGGACCACTTTCTGGAGAAGAACACCATGCTTGGTAAAGTGGAGGGTCAGTGAAAAGGAAGACCCCCGATAAGATGGATTGACACAGTGGCAGGAACAATGGGCTCAGGCCTAGTAATGATTGTGAGGTTGGCCCACAGCGGGCAGTGCTTCGTTCTGTTGTGCACAGGGTCACTATGAGTCAGAAATGACTCAATGGCACCTAAAAACAACAAGGAAGACCGTAGAAGAATTGAGGCATTGGAGTTATGGTGTTGGAGAATATTGAAAGTGTCATGGACTGCCAAAAGAACAAACAGATCTGTGTTGGAAGACGTACAGCCAGAGTGCTCCTTGGAAGCCAGGATGGCCAAACTTTCTCTAATACTTCGGACATGTTGTCAGGAGGGACCAGTCATTGGAGGACAACATGTTGGGTAAAGCGGAGGGCCGGAGAAAAAGAGAAGAACCCCCAACGAGATGGATTGGCACAGTGGGTGGAAGCGATGGGCTCAGGTGTAGCAAAATTGTGAGGTTGGCCCAGGACCGGGCAGTGTTTCCTTCTGTTGTACATAGGGCCGCTATGAGTCGGTACCAAATCAATGGCACCTAACTAACAAGAAATGCATACAGGCCAGGGATGTGCTAATGTTCTCTAGGACAAAGATGGATCCAGCCCCAAATGCTAGGGCTGCCAAAGGTGAGAAACCTGTCTTTGGTAAAAAGAAACAAGCCAGGGAGGTAAGGGTCCCAAGAGCTGGGGTCAGTGTGGGGGACACAGGGCTGCTTTATGGGATGGGGAGATCAGGAAGGCTTCCAGGAGGTGGGACTTGAGTCTGCCTTGAAGGGCGGGTGTAACTTGGGGGTGGGAGGGAGAGGCCCTGCCCTTAGATGCTGTCTCCGGCCTCCTAGGATCACCATCAACAAGGACACCAAGGTGCCCAATGCCTGCTTGTTCACCATCAACAAAGAAGACCACACCCTCGGAAACATCATCAAATCGTAAGTTCCAGGGCCAAGATTCTCAAGAGCTGTGTTTAAGGGGACTCTTTGGGGCAAAGTGGGAACCCCGGTTGCACAGTGTTGGGCTGCAAACGGAAAGGTCGGTGGTCTGACCCCTACAGCTGCTCTACAGGAGAAAGCTGAGCTGTCTGCTCCCGTAAGCGTGACAGCATTGGAAACCCTATATGTGGCAGTTCTAGTCCAGTTGTTGGGTTGCTAGGAGTCGGAACCAACTTAGGGGTAGTGAGTTTGGTTTGGGCTTTAGGGGAAAGTACAAGTTCCGTAAGACATTCTATGGCTGAGAGTCCTTCCTGGGGCTTGTCCATGGCGTATCAATGCCCGGCATCTTTTTTCTGAATGACGCTGACCTGTGTTCACAAGCCTCGTTCCTCTGTGGACTCACTGGTCTAACGGGTGCCTGACTTCCCCTAAGGGAAGAAGTTGCTAGAAGCCAGAGTCTCAGCTAGAGTTCCTTTGGGGAGAAGGGTCCTCACATGGTCAGTGTTTTTCAAAGCATCTGTTTTACTTGAAATTTGTGGAGAAAAGGAAAGCACAGACGAGCAGGTGCCCCTGGGGCCTGTACTTGGCAGCCTCACCTGACAGGTGGGCTTCTTGTTGGAGGCAGCCTCCCTCAAACCCTCCATTCCTGTGTTCCAGACAGCTGTTGAAAGACCCACAGGTACTGTTTGCCGGCTACAAAGTCCCCCACCCCTTGGAGCACAAGATCATCATCCGAGTGCAGACCACCCCCGACTACAGCCCGCAGGAGGCCTTCACCAACGCCATCACGGACCTCATCAGCGAGCTCTCCCTGTTGGAGGAGCGCTTCCGGGTGAGCTCCCTGGGGCCGCTGGGTGGGACTAGAAGCAGGGTGACAGCTGGCATGCCCAGCCCCCTGAAAGCTTCGGCTGAGGGTTATGGATCACCCCAAGCAGGGCCCCCACCTGGCCTCTGGAGCCATCTTTCCACATCTGTCTGTGGGGTAGAAGGCCCGCTGTCTGTCTGGGTGGTGGTAGCTCATCTTTGGGTGGCTTCCAAGGTTCAGGACACCAAGTAGGAGGGGCCTCGGGCTAGGTAGTCTGAGGGGGAAGGGTCAGAGCTAGTCAGATTTTTAAAGTCTACATCGAAAGTTCGTTTGGGGCACACCCGTTCCACCTGATTCCCACCCCAGGCAGCTAGACATGGATGAGTGAGGCCAGCTCCAAGGGTACCTTTGATTCTTAACTGCCCTGCCCCCTGGTACTGTTTGGGGCTCTGTTTAACTTTTTACGTGAATTGAGTGAAGGTTTACATAGCAGATCAGTTTTTCACTCAACAATTCATGCACATTGTTTCTGATTGCAAGCCCCACAGTGAAGCATCCCTCATTCCCCACTCCCATTTCCTGCTTCCATTCCTCTTGCGTTCCTAGACCTTTTGGACGTTGTCCTTGGGCAGAGAGTGCAGGCCCCTGGCTTTCTGAGCTGATGCTTTCCGCTGTGCATGGTGGCTTTGTGGAAGAAGCAGGTTCCTGATAGACTGTGCTCAGGGGGTGCTGGGGTTTCATTTCCAAGGTCCTCATCCCCAGCTGCTCTAGCTGAGTGGGTTGTCTCCTTCCTTTTCCCCAGGTGGCCATCAAAGACAAGCAAGAAGGAATTGAATAGTGAACTGGAAGGAGCCTTGCCCAGCCCGGAAGCCCAGCTCCTGCCCACTCTGGGTACTTCTCTGGGGGCACCAGGCACTGTCCTTGTTAACGACAGTCCATGAGCCTCTCAGCCCGGCACCTGTTGTCTCTGGGACTCAGGTTCCCTCTGTTCCTAATAAAAGCGTGCTACAGAGACCTGGCTGTGGGCTGACAGTGGCTGGCCTCACTCTCTGAAGGAGACTTTACAAGTAGATGGGCTCGGGCTCAGGCTCAGTCAAGCCACTTGGTGTGTGGGGGGGGAACCAGAGACCTGGGAGGCAGACCCGGGCTTTGCCTGAGAGGTTGGCAAGGACAAACTCATCCTGGACCCAAAGCTGGGTGACTGGAGGGCTGTGAAGGGGACTGTGGACATTGTCTTCCCAAGCCTCTGCTCTCGAATCTCAACCCCCACAGGAACCCACAGTGGGGCCCCAAGAATGGCAAGCAGCGCTTCACAAGCTTCTCTTAGATGTAGTTTAATAAAAAAATACGCATGGCCAAAAAGATGCCTGTCATTAGCCCCAAGGCCGACTAAGTTGTGTCCCTGGTGCTCCGCGGAAGAGGCTCCTCCCTGTCTTGCTGGCAGCTACTGCCGTCTCCAGATGGCCACGATGTTGGAATCCGTCAGAGCGGTGAGGTAGGTAAAGGTGGGGTTGGCCACCACCGTGTTCACCATGGTCTTGGTCACCTTCTGGCCAAGGGCCCTGGGTTGGGGCCACTTGAGGATCTGGTGGGAAGAGGCAGCGAGGGGCTGGGCTCCTGGCTTCCCAGTGGCCGCGCTAGTCCCCAGTGCAGGGGGTGGTGAGCTGTGTGGTACCTGCGTGGGGGCCTGTGGGCCTGCCGGCAGTGGGCACTGTTGCTTCAGGAGGTGCTGGACGTTGTAGATCCACACGCTGCCCTCCTCATCCCCACAGAGCACTAACCCCTCACCTGCCAGAACACAGATGGCTGTGAGGTAGGGCAAGACTAGGGCAGAGTGCAATGAGGTGGCGGCTGGGGTGGGGCAGGGTGGCTTACCAGGACAGGTGCTGAGCGAGAAATAAGCCAACTCGGTGGATGACCACTGCAGCTGAGCCAGAACCACCACAGCCACGGTGGCCTGGCTGCCCCGGCCTGCCCACGTCTGGCTCCAGCTCCACAGACAGATGGTGCCCTGGCCACTCCCCTTGGAGGCTGTGGGGGAAACCTAGAAACTGCCTGTGCTGGCCCATGGCGGACACTTCCCTGTTCACAGGATCGGGGTGGGTTCTCCAGCAACCCTTGACCTAAATCCCAGCCCAGAGACAGGTGACCCAGGAGGGTCTCCCAGGACCCACCGTGGTTCAGGAGGCCTGGTTGCCAAGCCTAGCTTGCTCACCCACAACATCCTCATTCACGAAGGCCAGTCCATCCACTCTCCGTCCCGACACCTCCAAGCCCTCATAGAAGGTGAACTCCACCTCACACACCCTGTGGGCAGCAGAATTCACGGGTCAGCCACTCCTCACACAAACACAGAACTCTGTTCATTCAGGTGTCTGCCACTCCTCACACAAACACAGAACTCTGTTCATTCAGGTGTCTGCCGGGCCGTATGTGAAATCAGAGGTGCGACAAGGAAGCCAAGTCCTTGGTCCTGGAGGGGGTACCGGCCCCAAGTGTGCCTCAGTGCCAGACAACAGAAACTACAAGGGCCTGGATGACTGGAGAGCCGGGCTCACCAGCCCCCACACTGGCAGGCCCGGCCTCAGGAAGCACTGGGGGTGCTGAGGTGGACCTGGAATGCCCAAAGGGGGCACTTGCTCTGGGCCTGCAAACAGTGGGGAGGGGCTGCTTGAGGTCTGAAAGCAGTGTCGTAGCTCCCACGTGTGGAAAAGTCACCCAGAGAGCAAACTGGAGAGACTGGCCGGGGATGAGGAGCAGGAGACACATGGGGAGGGAGGAGGCGACCCCAGGACAACACCCAGGGTGACATGGGACTGTTCCACATTACCCCTAGGTAGGTCAAGCTCCGCCGAGCCCCCCACTCCTCCCTTCCACAACCCCTTTACCCAGGTACTTGCCCCATAACCCCTGCTGAATTCCTTCAAATCTCAGCTTCTGACTGGGGCCAGTAAATGCCAGCAGGGCCCAGGTACCTTCAGCACCTCACCTTGGCCACGTCCGCTGGCTTTGCCAAGCTGTGGCCAAACTCCCCAGGTCAGCCGAGTTCTCGCCCACCTGCCCAGCACACACACATCCCTTCTCTGCCTGGCTGACTCCGGGGTCTCATGGGGAACCTGCTGGCCTCCCACAGAGTCCCCAGGGCCTCCCCATCACTGTCTGGCACCACTCTGTCTCTTGCCACTTATATTGATTGCACTTGTCACCTGGCCGCCTTTGTTTTCTCTTCCGGTTAGGTTGTGCACCCCTTCCCCCTGAAGACAGCGATCCTCCCAGGTGGTAAATATGAACCTCACCTGAGCCCCAACCCCATCACACTGCCCTAGCCCCCGCATTACACATGATGAGGTTTCAGCTAGGATCTGAGCCAATCACACTGCTGGGGAGTGATAGAATCATGACCCACAGAGAGGACTGACGCAACCCAGCCCCACAACAGAACCTCCTGGGAAGCTGCTTTCCTCCAGATGGGAATAGGCCAGCCCTGTGGGGATGACGAAGGAGCCCTGATGGTACTGTGGGTTAGGTGCTTGGCTGCTAGCCATGAGGTTGGTGGTTCAAACCCACCAGTTGCTCCTCAGGAGAATGATGAGGCTGTCTGCCCCCGTAAAGATTTACAGCCTTGGAAACCCTACTGAGGGTGGTCATGAGTTGGAAGTGACCCAGTGGCAGTGAGTCTGGTTTGGGTTTAGGTGGGTGGGTGTTTTGGGTCCATCTTGACCAAGAGCACCCAGCTCAGAGGCTTGGCTCCCATGGCCTCCCTGCCCACCTCACCTCCTCTTCTGGGGCTGGTCCAACCGTATATCCCAGCAGCAGCAGCCACCCTCGCAACCAGCCAGCAGGTAGGCGTCTGGGCAGGAGGCCACAGGGCAGACACATAGTGGAATGGAGGTGGTGTCCAGCGTGAGCAGCTGGCTGCCAGGTATGAGAGGAAGAACAGGACACCTGTGAGCCCTCTGTCCTTCCACCCTGGCAGCAGGCCCCTCCCCAGCCCTGCCCCAGAGCAGTACCTGGCCTGAAACTCGTAATCAGCGTTGGGTATCCCAATATCCCACAGGATGATGCGCTTGTCATAGGAGGCCGCTGAGGAGAGGATGGGACAGGTGGCCCTGAGGCTGTGTCCCAGGCTAGAAGGGGTCATGGTTAGCAGACCAACAGACTCAGGGCCTCTAGTCCCCCATTTTCTTGCTCTAATCCAGCCCACCAGGCATCTGGCTCTCCACACTGAGGACCAGAGGTGTTAACGCCTCGACAAAGGGCCCACATGTAGAAAAACTCAGACTTACTGAAGAGGTGGGTCTCGTGATTGGGGCTGAAGCAGAGGGTGGCGATGGCCTTCTTGTGGGCCCGGATGCTTCCGCAGCAGAAGCCGGCTCGCACATGCAGCAGCCGCACCAGGCCCCGCAGGCCCGCCACTGCCAGCACGCTCCAGCGCTTCTTGTGACCTGCTTGGGTGACAACTGTCACCACCGTCCAGGCCACTGAGAAGAACTCCTGGAGCAGGTAGAGTGGGGGAAGCCGTCACCGAGGGTGCTGGGCAGCAGTGGACCCCCAGTCCTGACAGGACCTGGGCACTCACCTCGCCGGGCACCTTGTACTTGTTGAGTATGATGCCTGTCTGACAGTCGATCACACAGACAGCCTCCCCGCCGCACGTGGCCACGGTCTGGGATGTGGCCCCTGAGTGCCATTTGGAGAGGATCAGCTCACAGCAACATGTGTGCAACAGCCCGCCAGCTGAGGTGATGCTTTCTAAGCTGGACTTTCCAACTCCCCAGGCCACAGGAGCCCCAAAAGAATCTTGAGAACCAATTGCCCCTCATCCCAGATTGTCTGCTCTTTATTGCCTGGGACCCGCCCACCAAGGATGAGGACAGATGAGGCCGTACCATCCTCACAGGCTGGCTCGAAGGCACAAGCCCACAGCTGGGTCTCAAGGTCCCGCGGGCTGTTGTTCTTGCTGTGGCTTTGCAGGAAGTGTAAGGGTTCCAGCTGTGGGGACAGAGGTGTTACGGGCGCCCCAGGCCCAGCTCACCCCCACCTGCTCCCTGTTGTCTCGTCCACCTACCTGGCTGCTACCAGAGCATACGGGGTCACCCTCCACCAGGGCTGACGGGGAGGCGCAGAGCCGCTTGTTGGGAGAGGGGCTGAGTGAGCTATCATCATCCAGCCGTTTCAAGGCCACCAGCCTGGTCTGTGGAGCGGGTTCAGATGCGCCTGTCTGCCTGATGCTTCCTTGTATCACTTGGACTCATTCCCAGGACACCTCGCCCTCCCCCCACACACACACACAAGGTTTCCCCAGCAGGGAGGTGGCAGGGGAGCACAGAGCTCCGGGGAACCTCAGGAAGCCAGGCTCACCCTGGATGTGGGGGTAGTCGTGGCATTCACAGGTCTCTCTGGGTTGTCTGTCTTGGGCGCCTGGGTCCCACCAGAGGCCACCAACTCCTCAGAGATCATCTGCACCTGGTGGGACAAGGTAATCTGGAAGCTGGGCACAGTCCTGCATGCCCCCAGCCCTCCCCCAGATGCCTGGCCAATGGGAGCTTGTGCTTCTGAAGTCAGAAAAGGGTCTTCCTGGACCCTGCACTTCCCACAACCCCTTACCCCTCATAGGAGGCCCCAAAAGAATCTCGAGAACCAACGCCCCAAACCACTTGGTGAGGACATACCTGCCACTGGGTAAAGTCACTGAAGGACTCGGGCCCATAGCGAACATCCCTGACGGCCAACTTCACGAAGTCCACCCGAGCCTTTTCAGCCTCCTCCTCGGGGCCCAGGGAAGCCTTGAACTTCTCCCAATAAGCGGTGACCTGGATCACGAGGGATCAGATTCAGGTCCAGCCCACCGCTGCTCTCTGGCCCCACTTCCCACCCCTCAGGCACCACTGCTTCCAGAAACGGGCTCAAAGGGTACAAACTGGCCCAGAGTCCGGCTCAGCAAGAAACAGTGAACATCGCCCAACCTCTCTTGCTCAGTTCTACCTGCGAATCTGAGGGTGGGGCCTCCAAAGATAACCACCCCAACACCTGACTTCAGAGAGGCAGCGCCCCCCTCTCAGGGTAGGCTTGGAGCAGCGTGTTAGGTGCCCCCACTCTATTATCAGGGAATCAATTCCAACTCAGAGGAATCCTGTAAGACAGAGAACTACCCCCACACGGTTTCCAAGACCGTCAACCTTTACAGGAACAATCAGCCGAATCTTTCTTCTGCGGAATGGCTAGTGGGTTTGTACCACCGACCTTGCAGTCAGCATCCCAACGTTTCACCCACGGCACCACCTGCATCCTCCAAATATCCCTTCTGCACACCTTTCTCAAGGCCTCTATTTACTAACTTACCCTGCTGGTCAGCTCCAGTCTTAGGTTCTTCACCTGAGAGGAGGTCAAGGACGCATTTTTGCCATTGATTTTATGGAGCTTGGGCAGGAGAAAGGAGACTTTCAGGTTGTCGCTGACCTGGAAGATCAGGGAACCATGGCTCAGAGGCTGACCTCAGCCTAAGGCTCAAGGGTTGGCACAGGACCAGTGGGGATACTCACTGTCAGAAAGGGATTACCCTCCAGGCTGAGTTCCTCGAGCTGTGGGAACTGGCTCAAGGAAGTAACATCCCCCAGCTGGTTGTTGGCACAGCGGAGGATGCGCAGGTGGGGCAGGCCCAGGTTGGCGGGAAGCGTGTCCAGTTGGTTGTTGGACAGGTCCAGCTCTTGCAGATGTATTAGCCGGCCCATGAGCCTGGGGTCCAAGTCCTCGGAGCGCAGCTTCAGCCCCGACAGGCTGAGACAGATGCGGAAGGCTCAGGGAGGCAAGGAGAGGGTGGGCAGGCCTCCCCGATACCCCCTCCTGCCTCAGAAGACTTTCTCCTCCATTTCTGGAGCAGGTCCAGCCTCACTGTGACGACCCCCCTCCCCCCATCCCTCCTAACACACACATGTTTTCTCACTTTCTAACCTTGCTATATATACTTCAGGGCTTGGCTAAGCATGGCCCTGTACAGGATGCTTTCGCTGACCCTCTGGGGGCTCCTCCTCGATACTCCCCATGCCCTGCCTCCCTCATGATCTCAACACTTCCTTTATGCTTGTCCGTCTCCCTAGAAACCGGGACTCTCTTTGGAGCGGGGCTACTCAGTGGAACCACAGTCCAGTCCACCATATAGAGGAAGGCGCGTGGCAAGGAGAAAGACAGAAAACCGAGGGGACGCTAACGGGGATGGGTCGGGAGTCGGGGAACCAGGCCCGGGCATCCAGGCAGCCCCGACCCCCTCGGAGCTAACCACGCCCCCGGTCCGACTCTTACTCCAGGATCCGGATCTTCCCAAGCCGGTCGCTCTTGGGCCGACCCCGCTGCATCAGCAACCGCGGCGTGAGGGAACTCATGGCGAGAAGGCGTGCCCCGTACTAGCCCGCAGGGCAGCCTCAGCGTTCGCGGAATTGGTACTGGCGCTTGGCGCCAGCGGAGCTCAGAACACGGCGCCCCGCGAATCCGTCATCTGCTAGCACCGGAAGGAAGCACGCCAGCAGACGCGGCGGACTACAACTCCCAGCGGCTCAGCGCCTGCGCCCTGGTTGCCCGGGTAGGGCTATGGCGGCGGCGACGGTGGCAGAGGCACCAGAGGTCCTTCAGGAATGCGGCTGCAAGGGCATCCGGACCTGTCTGATCTGCGAGAAGCAGCGCGGTGATGAGCCACCCTGGCAGCTACCCCCGCAGGTAAGGTCTGGGGCTGGGACTGCGCCCACACACTCCATTCTTCATCGGGGGAAACTGAGGCCCCGATTGGCATGAGACAGGCCAGGATCAAGCTGGGATCTCGCGGGGTGAGGAGATGAGGGCTTTGAGGAGAGGTGTAGGGAAGGGGCTCCTCCATGTGGGTGTCATCCAATCACAGCTCACTTCCTGGGTCGGGGAATCTGTCAGCAAACCCCGACCCAGCCCCAGCCCTTGGGTGTCGGGTGCTGAGCTCCACGGACCCTGGGGGAGAAGACTCCGGGAGCTAGGGGGCGGGGAAAGTCAGGGCAAAGGGACCCCAAAGGTCGTGGGGCGGAACGGGCCAGGGAAGTATCAATCCCCGTTAGTTCAGGCAAAAGGAGCCTTGGAGCCTTTGAACTGGGCTTGCGAGTATGAGAGAGCTCCAGAAAGTTTGTGGAAAAACTAAATTTGAAAAAGGAGGGAATTTTCCTACGAACTCTTTGATGCGCTTTCGTATTGTCTGGTAGCATAGTGGTTACGAGTCGGGCTGCTAATCTCAAGGTCAGAAGTTCGAAACTACCAGCGGTTCCGCGAGAGAAAGATGAGACTTTCTGCTCCCTTAAAGATTTACAGCCTCGGAAACTCTATGCAGGGTCGCTATGAGTCGGAACCGACTTCACGGCACACGATCACGATGACTACCATCACCACCACCATATTGTCTGCGCTGGGGGAAGTGGGTGTACTTAGGGAGTTGAATGATGATCGGGTTCCAGAAGGTGGTGACCATGTGTGTCCATGAAGCAAGCCGGCGGTGTCCGAAGGCTCCTGAAGGGTCAGATGGGACGTTTAGGCAGCTCCTGGGACAGGCTGGGAGGCTGGTGAGGAAACCTCTGCCGGTTTTGCAGTAGAAGTGGCTGTGGCATGCTGATATGAGACACTTGGATGCCAGCTTAGGGAGATGGTGGCCCAAAGCTCCGGAGGCGTCTGAGCTGAAGTGAGAGACCAGAGTGAAGCTTTAGGAGAGGGGAGAACAGTCAGTGAATAGTGGGTCAGCAGTAGGGCCCTGGGGAATGGGAGCAGAAAGAGAGGAAAAGCCAAAGAGAACCACGCCAGAGCTCTTAGGGGCTCCACAGTCCTACCTGGGCAAACTCTGCTTGAAGCTTCACATGGAGGGGCAGTTATGGCCACTGCCTCCTGGGATTGTCCTGGATCATACATATAATGTTGTTGTTGTTGTTAAATGCTGTCAAGTCGGTTCTGACCCATAGCGACCCTGTATAGGGTCTCCGAGGAGCAGCAGGTAAGCTTGAACCGCCGACCTTGTGGTTCAGATGGCTTTGCAGTCTGGCACATTAACCCACAGCGGCACACCAGGACTCCTGGATCTTACATATAAGCCAGCAAATACTCCCTAGTGTATGAGCTAACTCATTCGTTCATTAAGGAAGTCAGAGCAGGAGAGTGTATCAGAAGGCAAGAGTGTGGGAGTGTGAGGGACGGTTAGAAGCAGTCATCAGGCCAGTTAGATGGAAGCTGAAAGAGACTATAATTGTGAGGACCCCTGGGAGAGATGCTGGGGCAAAGGGTCTGAAGGTAAGGAATAAGTTGAGGACGGGGTTGTGAAGCAGAGGCTGTGAGCGTGGCAATCGTGGCAGGGCAGGAAGGAGATAGGCAGGGAGGGATGTCTTGACTTTCTTACCATGAGGAGGTCTGAGTGTGTTCCCAGGCCATGGGGAGAAGAAGAAGATAAGGAGCTGGAAGCTGGTTAGTGAGCGACAGCTGAGGAGGAGTTGCTGAAAGATCAGTGTTGTACCTGGGAGGGGGTGGAATTTGCACTGAGAAGGAAGGAGAGAAGTTTGGAGGGGAAGAGGGAGGTAGAGGAAGCCCGAGTTGAGGGCCTGCTCAGTGGAGCTGATGTAGCAAGGTCAGGGTAAGCTGGTCCTGAGTGTAGAGGTGGGCCTGCTTTCCGGCTGGCAGGCCTCCTGACTCAGGTGAGATGGTGGGACAATATCCTGAGCCACTTTAGCTTTGACTTCTGCTGGGGACAGAGAGACCCCAGGAAAGCTGCACCATGACTTGGGGGTTGGGGACAAGGCAGCTTGGGTCGTCAACCTTGCCTTTCCAGAGGTGACAGGCATGCAGTCTGTGAGAAACTGGGGTGGAGCCAGCAAGGCTCCAGGGGAGAGGGATCAGGCATGACATATAATGTTATTGTTGTTAAGTGCCATCGAGTTGATTCCAACCCATAGCAACCCTGTATAGGGTTTCCAAGCAGCTGGTGAGCTTGAACCACTGACCTTGCCATTCAAACAACTTTGCAGTCTGGCTCATTAGCCCACAGCACCACACCAGGACTCCCCAACATCCGTGTGGGTCTCCCTAAAAGCAGATACTGAAATGGAGTTAGGACCATAAGAGACTTAGGGGTTGAGATAGTACTGCCATGGACAGGAAGCCAAGTCAATCGGGCAGAGAGAACTTCTGACCATCCTGTGAATCTAGCACCAGAAACAAACCAAACCCACTGCCACTAGTTGATTATGACTCAACAGTGGCTTGATAGGACAGAGAATTGCTCCTTTGAGCTTTACGGGAGCAGACAGCCTCATTTTTCTCTCCAGAAGTACCTGGTGCTTTTGAACCACTGACCCTGTGGTTAGCTGCCCAACGCTTAAGTCATTGTGCCATCATGGCTCCTTAAAGCTGGCACTCACCCACTGCCATCCTGTCAGTTCCGCCTCATTGCGACCCTCTATAGGGTTTCCGAAGGAGTTTTGGTAGTGTGGTTACGAATTGGGCTGCTAACCTCAGGGTCAGCAGTTTGAAACTACCAGCTGTTCCACAGGAGAAAGATGAGGCTTTCTGCTCCCGTAAAGATTTACAGC
>NW_006408552.1:2799217-2808898 GCF_000296735.1 Chrysochloris asiatica | reverse complement strand
AGCAGTTTGAAACTACCAGCTGTTCCACAGGAGAAAGATGAGGCTTTCTGCTCCCGTAAAGATTTACAGCCTCGGAAACCCTGTACAGGGTCGCTATGACTTGCAACCGACTCCGTGGTCCATAACCACCACATAAGGTTTCCGAGGCTGTAAATCTTTTACAGGAGCAGAAAGCCTCATCTTTCTTCTGAGGAAATGGCTGGTGGGTTTGAAGTGCTGACCTTGTGGTTAGCAGTCCAGTGATTATCCTACAACGTCAGCAGGGCCTGTGTCCAATGCTACCGGGAGCTCTGGGCAAAGGCTGCAATCAGAGGAGGGCTGTGCTGAGCAGAAAATGCCCTGGGCTGGCCCTGCTGGGGCTGCTCTTGTGTTGGCCTTGTCCCGAAACCACAGGCACATCCCGAAGGTGCCACAATGGGAGGTTGTCTGTGAGCTGCAAGTTCTCTTCAGTTTTGAAGAGCAACCTCAGTAGTGGGCCTCCAGGGAGACCCCCGGAAGCACCCACCTTGGCTGAAAGGCTTCTCCCCCTCCAGCTCCCCAGCACACGCAGCTCCCCCTCTGCGGAGTCCCAGCACCTCAGGGCTGGGTCTCACCTGGTCCTTGAACCCCTGGAGGTGCCCTGCAGTGACATGGGGACTGTGGGGCTGGCAGCTGTTCCTGGCTCTCCAACCTCTTGGCAGTTCATTGTTGCTGAGCCTCATTTACCTGTCTGTAGTATAGACGCAGTGGCCATGACTCTGAGGATGCGCTGCCCTTTTGTTGTTGTGAAGTGCTGTCAAGTCGGTTCTGACCCATAGCGACCCTGTATAGGGTTTCCGAGGAGCAGCTGGTGAGCTTGAACCACCAACCGTGCAGTTCAAACGGCTTTGCAGTCTGGCGCATTAACCCACAGCACCACACCAGGACTCCTTACAGAGGAGGAAAGAGGAAGGGCCGAATTGAGCACCTCCACGTTCTGTTCTGTTGTGGCGCTGTAGGATAAGCACTGCTAACTGCAAGGTTGGCACTTCAAACCCACCAACCATTCCTTGGGAGAAAGATGAGGCTTTCTGCAAAGCCTATAAAGATTTACAGCTTTAGAAATCCTATAGGGGTCACTGTGAGGCGGAACTGACTCAATGGCAGTAGGCGGGTTCCAGATCTAAGACGCTCTGGTGACGCACTGAGTTAAGGATTGGGCTGGTAACCACAGGTCAGTGGTTCAAATCCACCAGCCTCTCCTTGGAAACCCGCTATGAGTAGGAACTGACATGACAGCATTTAACGTGTCTGTGTTCCTGCTTCCAAACTCCAGCTGCCTTCCCAGGTGGCTCTGGGACATGGCTTGCTCTGCAGGTCCTGAGGTGATGTCAGAGAGCGAGAGGGCTGGAGGGCACCGGACTTCATCAAGTTTACAGACAAGAAAGGCGGGGAGGCTGGACTGTCCCTGCAGGGTAGCTGCGACCACTCCAGCACCCCTGTGTGTGTATGTGTGTGTGTGTATGTGTTTACCAGAAGCCTGACCGTTTTGTGTACTGCTCCCACACGGGCTGGGCAGCTGGCGCCGAGGAGTCAGACTTTGAAGGCTGGGCTTTCCCCTTCCCGGGCGTGATGCTGATAGAAGACTTTGTGACCCGGGAGGAAGAAGTTGAGCTGGTACGGCTGATGGACCGGGACCCCTGGAAGCTCTCACAGTCTGGACGGAGGAAGCAGGTGTGCCGGCTGGAGCTCGGGGTGGAGGGTTTGTAGGCCCCTTCTCCCACCTCACTGAGCACTTCCCCCAGGACCGTTCATGAGTGGGCCAGCTTCCCATAACTGACGGTACTAGCGGTAGTGTGTGGGAGGGATGAACAGCCGAGTCCGCTCAGCATCCCAACAGAACAACATGAAGCTCAAAATCCAGGGGGCTGCTCCAAGTGCCCGCGCTGTGCCACTCTTCTCAGCTGGCTTCTGAGATGTCCTGAAGGAAGACTTGTGGCTGCCACCACTGTACCCACTGCTAACAGGGCCATCTGACTGAGCAGCCCAGTGGGACAGAGTAGATCTGCCTTGTACGGTCTCTCTCCCGATTGGCTGCACACGTTCCTGCTGATCTTCCCACCTTGAAGTCCCAGGCCTCCTCCTCCTTCAGACCACCCCCTTTTCCTACCTCACTCTTTGCTACCTGGAAACCCTCAATCCCACTGATACCTGTGGCCCTTCCACCCTGCCCTGCCCCTCTTGTCTTCGCTTTCCCAGTTTCAACGCCAGGACCACTTACCACAGTCTACTTCCTCAGTCTCCTCTGTTAAACCATGACCTCGGTGAAGCCCACCTGGCTACTCTGCCTGTTCCTGGCAGCAGCCGATGACAGATCCCCTCCCACGAGGGTCACACTGGCCTTTTCTCCTGCTCACCCTCCCTCATCACCCTCAGAGCATGGTGGACCTCAAGTTGCCGGGCAGATAGCAGCACACCTGTCTGTGCGTCTCTCCCAGGCCCCCTGTCCTCACCTGCCCCTCTCCTGAAGGCCACAGAGTTCCCACTGTCTCCTGCGCTAGGCTGGCTCTGCCCTCTGTTGGGTCTTTGCCACTAGCATGCCCAGAGGCTCATTCTTCTTTGCGGCCAAAATTCCTCAGAGGAGTTGCTTATCTTCCTGATCTTTGCCCCTTCTTGTCACACCTTCAAAGATCTGCCCGCCATGGCCATGGCCCAAGCCCAGCCTCAGGCCTCAGCCCACCCATCTCCAGTGGTCCCTGCAGTTAACCACACTTTTCCCTTGGAAACACTTTCTTTGCACAACTGGCCACTCCCCTCAGGCCTCTGCTGCTTCCTCAGGTTGGTGCATGCCCAGGCCCAGTCCCTGGGTCTCTTCTCTTCCTTCTGGGTTCACTCTGTCGGTGAGCTCAGTGTCATGGCTTTCACTCTGAGAGGAGCTTCTCCTGTGCTTCGTTGTTGTTGTAAAGTGCCATCGAGTCGGTTCCAACCCATAACGACCCTGTATAGGGTTTCCGAGGAGCAGCTGGTGAGCTTGAACCACTGACCTTGCAGTTCAAACGGCTTTGCAGTCTGGCGCATTGACCCACAGCACCACACCAGGACTCCAAAGCTTACAGAACCTGGTATTCCCACATGGTCTCCCATCCAAGTACTAACCAGGCCCATCCCTGCTTAGCTTCTGAAATCAGATGAGCTCCGGCGCATTCAGACCCTAAAACGGGCTTGTTCTCCTATCCCCTCACAGCGGACCCCAGAACCACAAATTCTTTTTTCCACCTGCTCAGCCCAGACACCTTGGGCTTGACCCCCATTTCTCTCCCTCTCTCATGTCTCACTGGTAATTCAGTCAGTGTTTCCTTCGGAGCATGCCCTACGTCTGAGCACCTGACCTCCCAGCTTCCCCACTGCTGCCCCCTGGAGTCCAGCCTCCAACTCTCCTGCCTGCAGTGGTTTCCCGCTCTTAACACTTGCTCCTCTTCAGTTCCTGTTCAGTATGGCAGGAATATGACCCTTCAAACCTGTCATGTCTCTGTCACAAATCCGCTAATGTTTCCCATCTCTACAGACGACCCTGCTGACGGGCCACTCCCACCCCACCAGCCCAGCCTTCACTTCCGGCGACAGGCACAGTGGCCTTTTCAGTGTTTCGTGTGCCTGCAGCTCATCATGGCTGCCGCAGCTCCACCTGGCTCCTCCGTGCTGTCCTTTAGGGAGGGTCTCCTCAGGCAGGCCTGCTTGTTCTGGAACTGAGGTGCCACCTCGGGACGTCTCTGTCTTGCACCTCCTCCCCTGCCCACAGACTTCCTGTCCCACCTCCCTCAGTATCACACTTCCTGGGGTGGGTGCCCCTGGCCTGCATACTCCCAGCACCTGGGATATAGACGTTAACACAAACCTCAAGGTGGTGGACAAATGCTTCCCTCTCTGTTCCTCAGATTCTATACTGTGGCACTGTAGGATCAGCACTAGACTGCAAACCACAAGGTCAGCAGTTCAAGCCCACCCACTGCTCCTTGGAAACCCTATACAGGGTGGCTGGGAGTTGGAATTACACTTAATAGTAACGAGTTTTTCAGGCTGTGGTGCTGAGAGGAGCAGCTACAAAGCTTCTCCCTAATGTTGCCTATTTTGCTCACACACCCTTTTCACGTGAGCTTGAGTGAGTTTTTGTACATTCACAATGCTGTGCAAGCACCATTGCTGGGCAGTTTCAGAGCACTCAGGAAAGGAGCCTGGTACCCATTAGCAGTCATCCCCCGTTCTCTCCCCTGAGCCTGTCTGTGGATTTGCCCAGTTTGGAATCATATACTAGGGGGTCCTCCTTTCCCTCAGCATCGTTACCTTCAAGGTTCTTTCTTGTTGTAGCTGTGTCAGAATATTACTCCTTTTAGAGCTGAATGTATTGTCTGCATCTGCCACCTTTTGCTTATCGAATCATTGTTGATAAATATGTAGGCTAGTTCTGTTTTCTAGCAGTGCATAAGGTTCCTAGGAACATTTGTGTATCTCTTTTTTTAATTACTATTCTTATTGTGAATGGGTGAAGTCTTACTGAGTAATCATTTTCCATCTAATAATTCATATACATTTTTTTTTTTTTTTTATCATCTCATTGATTTCACTCCCTCAAGTGCCACAGCCGTCTCTCCTCCCACTTCTTCCCTGTGTTTCCTGTTTCCATTCTTCTCTCCTACCCCTTCTGAGCTCTGTCCTGGGGTAAATGCTTGCGCTTTTGATCTCAAATGGTTCATTATTCTAAGGTGTGTATACCTCCCTACTGGTACTGTTCCATCGTGTTTATGTTTTTGTGTGGACATAGGCTTCTCTTGAACGTTATTTGTGATTGGAACACTGGGTTCTATGGTACCTGTTCTTCTGAATGGTGTGGAACCTCAGTTGACCCCGGGCTGACCAGCTCCCTAATGTGGCCTTGAACTGACTTCTCCCTCCCTGATCATGTTTCCCATATCCCCACTCTTGGGGATCTCATTCTAGAATAAACTTTGTTTCTAACTCTGCTTTCTGGGGACCCAAGGTGAAGACTACCTCTCCCTCAGCACCTCACATCCCTTCCCTGTTTGGTGTTTGCCCTTGGCGCATACTGCCACCTGATGCTCGCGCTGGCATTTCTTGATCCTTGGTTGCCTGCCTCCCTCGTCACCTCCTGCTCACTGCCATGGATGCCCAGGGTTGTCATTTTGGTAAACTCCACTCTTCTCCAGAACCTTTTTGTTCTCACCCTTCAGGACTACGGCCCCAAAGTCAACTTTCGGAAACGGAAGCTGAAAGCTGCTGGCTTCAGAGGCCTGCCTAGCTTTAGCCGGGAGGTCGTGCAGAGAATGAGCCTCTACCCCGGCCTGGAGGACTTCCGGCCTGTCGAGCAATGTAACCTGGACTACTGCCCTGAGTGGGGCTCGGCCATCGACCCCCATCTGGATGACACTTGGCTGTGGGGGGAGCGGCTGGTCAGCCTCAACCTGCTGTCCCCCACAGTGCTCTCTCTGTCTCACGAGGCACCTGGCAGCCTTCTGCTCTGTCCAGCGCCCCCAGGCTCCCTGGAGCCCTTGGTGGAAGGCGTGATGGCCTTCAGCCGGTCCGTCCTGTGCCAGGATGTGGAGGTGGACATCACCTTGCCCCGCAGGTCTCTGCTTGTGCTCTCGGGTGCGGCGCGGCACGAGTGGCAGCACGCCATCCACCGAAGACACATCACAGCCCGCCGCATCTGCGCCACCTTCAGGGAGCTGTCCCCCGAGTTCTGCTCCGGAGGGCGGCAACAGGACCTGGGCCAGGAACTCCTCAACATTGCCCTCTCTTTCCAAGGCAGACCGCTCTGAGCACCAACATGAGCGCCACCTGGGGGCCCAGCAGCGGGGGACCGGCCTGCCACTCACTGGGACTTAGCGGGGCTCAAGCTCCTAAAGAAGTCCATCTGACCTGACACCTTGCAGGGCTTGATGATGCACCTCAGCTCTCTCTCCTTCCTCCATGTTGGTTATTTAATTAGTCGGTTTTTAGGGGGCGGGTGTCATGTGAGCTAAAAGAATTTTGGTCCCAGTTCCAACAATTTTCAGCTGTATCCATTTCTTTGGTGAATTTCCCCCAAGATGCCTGTGTCTTGGGAGCATGGAATCAGTGAAAAACCTTGGGAGCTTGGAGAATGGAATCAGTGAAAAACCTGAAGTTCCTTCAGCTTCTCAGTGACAGCCCAGTCATACGTTGACCCCCTGAGCTGGGGGACGCAGCAAGGGCAGGGAAACCTGGGGGCCTGGAACCTCCTCGCTGCAAATAAAACTCTCAAAGTTACAAAACAAAACAAAACAACGCTCGTCTTCCAGTATTGTGTGACATGGCTTACTCGCTGCAGCTGCTCACCTGTGGGCAAGTGGGCGGGGGCGAGCCCTCACCTGCTGCTCATAAGCAGCAGCTGGGATGCCAAACAAAACGCACTCTCTAAGGAGCTGTGGTAGTGGTTACAAATCGGACTGTGAACCTCAGAGTCAGCAGTTCAAAACTACCAGGTGTTCCACGGAGAAGGATGAGGCTTTCTGCTCCCATAAAGATTTACAGCCTTGGAAACCCTGTACAGGGTCGCTATGAGTCAGAACCGACTCCATGGCACAGAAAACAACAACAGGTGCTGGGAGCCAGACACACTCAGGATGCCTGAGAGCGAGCCACTGCGCCATGCCGTGTGAGCCACCCAGCAGCAGAGCCAGCGCTGGTGAGGAGAACCCCAGGAAAGATAGGTGCTCTTAGGTTCCCTGGGGGATGGGGTGGGAAGCAGGCTCCCAGACAGCTCTCGGAGAACAAGGGTGGAGGACAGACAGGCTTTTCCCCATGGCCACCATGCAGGGCCGCTGTCTGCCCAGCGGACGTTCACGTGAAAAAGCCCAGCGTGACTATCTGGGCATCAGAGGGCTGGGGAAGTCGGCCCCTGCCAGGCTTTAGAGCGACCCTACCCTTGGGTGGTGTCTACAAGAAGCATGCTGGGGAGACCCAGAACCCCGAGCTGTCCCTGGGCTTTACCCGGTGTGAGAAACTTGCTTCATCTGGCGTGCCTGGAACCCAGGGCTTGCTAGACATGTGGGCCTCTGGTCCTTCCTACAACCCTGTAGAATACATGCTAGGAAATGGTCCATTACAGGATAGTGATGTTGATGACCCCGATAGTCAAGTTTGTCCTTGGAGCTACCTTAAGAAGACTCAGGCTCCATTTGACCACTTTCTCCCACAGCAACAGCCCATCCCCCCCTTCCCCCCCCCCAGCAAGGTGACTGACAGGCCAGCCAGGAGGGGGCTGCGAGGTTGCAGCCCTCACCCACAGGCTCCTGGATGCCAGTGTGCTTCACATTTCAGAGGCCTTGGTCCCTAGCAGTCTGTGACCTGGGGAGCCGACCTTTGTTAGCTCCTGTATTTGGATAGCCCGTCACAGATCCACTCAGCAAACTCCTTCAGCACCAGCTGTCTCTTGTCCACTGTGTAGTCGAGGCTTTCTGTAGCCTTAAACTAAGATAAGCCCATGAGAACACACATCACATGGGAGTATCAGCTGAAAGCAGCTTCCTGCCCCATCCGATTCCAGAGGCTCAATGGCTGCTCCCAGGCCTGACCTGCCTAGAGGCCCTGGGGAAACTGGTGTGTTGTGTTCAAAGTGGTGGGTTTAGGAAGGGGACGCTGATTACAGAACGCACCCTCAGGTTACTCCTGCCTAAATTATTATTATTATTATTTTTAATTTAAGGTTTTTATTGTGGATTGAGTGAAAGTTTACAGGGCTTATCATCAGTTTTAAGGAGCTCTGGTAGTATAGTGGTTACAAATTGGGCTGCGAACCTTAAGGCCAGCAGTTTGAAAGTACAAGATGAGGCGTTCTGCTCCCGTAAAGATTTACAGCCTCGGAAACCCTGTACAGGGTCACTATGGGTCAGAACCGACTCGAAGGCACTTAACAACAACAACATCATCAGTTTTACATTCAACAAAACATATACCTTTGTTTCATTACATTGATTATAATCCCCTCCATGTACCATCAGTTAACAGTATTTCTCTCTATCCGCTTTAGCTTTTTAAAAAACACACAAACAAAAAAACCCACTCAGGCATATATAATAATTTACATCTCCAAAGGGCACATTCTGCAAGTCTGCTCCTGGCCACCAGCTCTTAGTCCCTCTCTTCTTAGTCCATGAATCTAGAGTCCTCAGACGCGCCCCCTCTCCATGCTCCCATCTTGGCCTCCATCTCTGGCACTGCTGCTTCTCTGGATAAGGTCCCACATTCTACTTGTGTGTTCCTCTCTAGATGGTCCTAGGGTCCTCTGTTTCTGGACTGTAAGATCAACCACTCCCCTTTTTTTGTTACAAATCTTCTACCTTTACAATTGTGACAGTTGCGATTAGTCATGATAACAGTTATTCACCATTGAATCTTACGAATCTTATCCCCATCTCTTTTCAGCAGACCCATCTAGACAAGATGACAGCTATTCAGTGGGGTCTCTTTCTTTCCCCCCATACTCTTAAACTCCCTCTTGAAACCTTGTAAGCCATCACTTTGTGCCTTTATTGCCCCCTCATTTTAGGTAGCCAGTGTCTAAGTTGCCCATCCCTATCTACCCTGTGTACAGAGAGGAGGATAGCATTGATACTTGATGTGAAGACTCGTTCCCTCTCTGTTGGTAGGTATTTAGAGTAACTACCGCTCTGAGTATAAGGAGTTCTGGTAGCGTAGTGGTTACGAATCAGGCTACGAACCACAAGGTTAGCAGTTCGAAACTACCAGCAGTTCCGCGGAAGAAAGATAAGGCTTTCTGCTCCCGAAAAGATTTACCGCCTCAGAAACCCTGTACAGGGTCACTATGAGTCGGAACCGAATCCTCGGCACATAACAACTGCTCTGAGTATAGGTCAGGTTCATCATGAAGATGTATCTTCTGTTCCAGTTGGCTTGTCCTTTCTAGTGGGAATATCTCACCTCACAAGGTTGTGGATGGGACTCAGGATTCCACCTAAGGTTCTATATACTCTGTAAAGGCTTTGCACGAGGCCTGTTTCACTGGGCAAGTTGTAGAACCCCTTTTAGGTATTCCAATCTGTTGGAATTGGCTGAAGACGGGCTTACAAGTTTTCTCTAATCATGTTTCCCAACATTCCTTTCTATACCACTCAAGCGTCTTATTTTACAATAGTAGACAAGGGAAACTAATATTCATAAGGCAGTCAAGGATTTTAGTATTATTTACCCTCTTCATGCTCCACCTAGATCCCTGTATCCCAGAGCCCTGTTGTTCCAAGGTTGACTATGCATCACTATTTACCTCTGTCTCACTAGGCCATGCAAACCTGTCTCAGTGTTCCCCTATCTATCTTGTTCTTCTGCCTCCTCCCCCCTTCTTGTACTGCCCTCCCCAACACCCAAAGTAAACCCCCCACCCCAACCCCATAGTGGTTACCTTATATTCCATTAGTTCTTCCCTTCATTTAAGATAGTCTATTTTATCCAATAATCTACCTGACCTTCCCATCACCTGGATCTCTGTTCCTCTGTGTTTACCTTTTTTCACACTGTAATTGTTTTGATCATAGACTGACCTCCCAGATCCTCTGTTCTTATTTTATTTTGTTCTTAACTTTTCCATTTGTCGATTGAGTTCAGGGTGATGCCGCCATGTACGTCATTCTGTAGTTGTCGTCTGTTCTTGTTGGTTCTCAGTCCACAGAA
>NW_006408552.1:2793882-2797552 GCF_000296735.1 Chrysochloris asiatica | reverse complement strand
GATCCGCCATCTTGTTTGTTCTCCTTCCTGCCTAGATTTTGGTACCGTGTCCTTGAACAACTTGTGGGAGGCCTGGCAGCCAATGAGAACTAGATGGGGGTTTAGCGGATTCTGAGTGGACTAGCAGGGAATATTGGCCCTTGAAGCATATCTTGACCCCATCACTCGCGCTGCCAGGCTTCTCAGATGTATGGTATGGGGAATGGTGTTTTTCCATCTTCCCCTTTAAGAAAACTGCAGTCCCCACAAGTGGTGTGCTTTTGTGGGCTTGCTGGCACAGGGCATGATACCAACCGCAGACCCTCGTGCCCTCTCCCCGCGCCCCCAGACACTTTCTCAGGGTGAAAGTGGCACTTTGTCGCTCTACAGCCCGGTTCCCAGGAGCTCCAGAAAATGAACTAATCATGAGGGATTGCTTTGATGGGGTGGCCTCTCTTGATAGCTTCGGGAAGGACGTTCCTGCTGCCAAGAGGGACAGCACACTGACCCTGGAGCCACAGGTACCTGCTGTCCCAAGGCCTGCAGATTCCTTCTCTCCAGGGGAATTTGGGGACTTGCATCCCAACCCTGTGCAGGTGGGCTCTGCTGGGGCTCAGCTGCTACATTCTGGGGAGAACCACATGTAGGGACTCAGTAGTCAGAGGCCCCTTTTCTCTCCGGGGACCCCTGTGGCAGGCAGGCGCCTCACAGCCTGTTGGCCTATGCTCTCTGCCTCTCCATCCCAGGGACGACTACCATCCACTGGCCTGGGCCACCAGTTAGGAGGCTGGGGGGCTTCGGAGACACCAGGGAAGGAAGGATGTGGCTCACTTCCTGAGTGTCGCAGAACCTTCTGAGAACAGAGGAACTTTTAACCCTTTCTTTTATCATTTCTGTTTATTCAGTTTCATCCAGGGAAATGACTAAAAAAAAAAAAAAACAGATATTAAGACAGGGTCTTGTATGCCATTCACCACCTAGGGGACGAGCATGCATAAATAACTGGGTCAGCACAGCCGGGAACCCTCAGCAAGTGACCCTCGGTCCAGTCAGGCTGAGGGGACTCTGTTACGACAAACACTGGTGGTTGAGACTTGGGGTCCAGTCCTAAATGGGAACATGTTCGACACTGGCAAGGGCTTCAGCATGTCAGGCTGTTTTTACAAGCACCAGGAAGGCTCTGCTCTGAGGAAAACAGGGCAAGTCCAGAGGCTCCAAGGTGGCCCCATGACATCCTCCACCCCTAGATCAGGTTCTCTCTCTAGACACCACAGGACTAGCCTGCTCGTTGATCTCCCTGCCACACCCCAGGCAGTCGGCCCAGTTGTATCTGCAGTTCCCAAACATGCGCTCCTCAGACACAATCTGCTCTGTGGCTTGGGGAGCCGGGACGGTCCTCTGGATGAAAGAACATGGCATTCAAGTATGAAATGGACCTGGTGTGTGGCATCGTCCTGCCTGGATGGTACCACCATTGGGGGCATCCACTTTGTCTTACCCTGATGCTGCCAGGTGCAAAGTTCACACATGAATCTGGTCTGATGGCTGATCCCCAAGCAGGCATGGGAAGCTTTCCAGAGGTGGGGGAGTTTGGCATAGTGATTGTAAGGGAGGAACGGAAGCAAGTGGTCCAGGGACTAGGGGGCAGGTCAAAAAACGGGGGCCCTTTCTTGTGTCAGGGTCACAGGCCAGGAAGAGTAGCTGCCTTAGCACTGTGGGCCCACTCACATGGCTGCTGGACCGTCACTGGAGTTTTTCTGCAAAACGAATAGATTAAACCTTTCCACCAAGAAGAGACACGCAGGAAAGGGCAAGGCTATTGCAGATGGACGTCTGAGGAGGACAGGGGACACCCTGCAGAAGACCCTCCTTCACAAGATATGCAATCAGAGATGGTCAATGTCTGCTTAAAAAATCAGAAGAAAAGGTCTCCCTTGCTGGGTGAGCGTTGAAAAACGTGGTAAACATGGTTTTTTAAAGTTGCTCAAGGGCAGCCTGCTTCCACATGAGCTGCTACTGCAAGGACAGGGCTGGAGTTTATCAGCTGCCCGCCTGCAGTGACCCCGAGACCCTGGCATAGTTGTGTAAACATGAGAGTACAGGAGGCCCAGGAAGTACCTCACCTTCCCTGCAGAGGGGTCAGGGTCATGACAAAGGAGGACTGCATCTGTGGTCCACCACCCACAGGCCACCATCTCCTGGGACAGGGCAGTAGGGGGCAGGCATGTGCTCTTAGCTTTCTGCTGACTCAGGAAAGAGAGGCAGCCAGGAAGTGAAGGCCCAGTCTCAGGGCTGGTGGGGTCAGGGCTACAGGCGGCCTGGGTAAAGAGACCTTGAGCCTGGTGGCCTTCAGAGCACCTCAGTGGTCAGGCTTCATCATCTTGCACCTCCACCCTGACCAGGCCTCACCCTGGGAACCCTCCTCCAGGCCTGGCTAGTCGCTTAGCAGACCCATGCCTGGGCTCCTGCCTGCCTTCCACAAGCCAGGGCATGGAGGGAGTGCCAAGCCGAGTGATCGCAAATGCCACCAGAGGCGGTACTGGACACCCCTCCTCTGAGCAGGCTCCCTGCACCCTCTGGCTCCAAGACCAGATATCGTCCTTGGTTGGAACATGCGACTTGGAGCCCTTCTGGGGACAGAGCTGACAAGGTCTTTGAGTCTGTCTGAATGCCCACTCCAACCACCCACCCTGGGACCCCTCGGTGATACTGCCCTTCCCAATAACCCCTTTCTCTGAACCCAGAAATGCCCAGGGTGGAGGAACCTGCCATTTTTTGCCTCCTGGACTCTTAGCAACAGGGTTTCTGGCTTTAACGGAGGACTTCCACTGTGGGAGGGGGAACTGTCCAGAATGGAGACAGGAGTCAAACTTTGGTGTTCACCTATCTGGCAGTGTCTGCGCAAGCCTTGCCACTCCTGGCATTTTTGACTGCCCCCAGATGCTCTTGGTCTGGGGGTATTGTTCTTCGGCTCCGTCTCTCCCCCATAAGACCTCCCCTCACCCCCACAATCCTCACACGACCTGCAGGCTGCGCTCGTGACCGTCCAGCTGCACTTTGAGCTTGTGCAGCTCCTCAATCTCGCGGTTGTGGCGTTCGGTTTTGTGCCGCACCAGCGAACGGTAGAAGTGGATGGTGAAGACCACAAAGATGAGGCCCACCGGCACCATGATGATGGTGGACACTAGGGCGGCCTGCCAGCCTGTGTGGCTGCCAGGGTCGGGTGGGGCGCCGCCCTGGGGTCGCGAGTCCACGGGCAGGAACTTGATCCAGCAGAGCAACACCACCTCGGCCAGGAAGAGCAGGATGCCCAACACGGTGGAAAAGCCCCAGGCCAGCTCGATGTAGGGGTGCATGCGCTCGTGTGGGGACTCGCTGATGGAGTTGAGGTTGTGGATGTTGCTCACCGCCTCCACGTTGGGCAGGATGCACGTGCTGATGAGCAGGGCAAAGAGGTGCACCGCCACCAGCACCGTGGTGCAGGCGCTGAAGGCGATGAGCAGCGGCCGCGGGTACTGGTACTGTGTCTCCAGCTGCACTTCCACCATAGCTACCTGTCAGACAGACCAGCGCCGTCAACACACTCAGCCCCCCTGCATAGGGTTTCCAAGGAGCCGCTGGTGGGCTTGAACCGCTGACCTTGTGGTTAGTGGTCTAGTGCTTATCCTACAGTGCCACACCAGGACTCCAT
>NW_006408552.1:2791966-2793713 GCF_000296735.1 Chrysochloris asiatica | reverse complement strand
TTACGGGAGTAGAAAGCCTCATCTTTCTCCCGCGGAGCGGCTGGTAGTTTCGAACGGCTGACCTTAAGGTTCACAGCCCGATTCGTAACCACTACGCTTGGGTGAAGTAGTTTGGGAAAAAGACAGTGGTGACCGCTGCCCAAGCTGGAATGGAAATCAGATGCCAAATGTATGGCATACATGAGAAGGTATCAAAGCCTTCACGGAAAAATCAGACTGAAAGATGATGGAATTTTCCCACAGACTTTCTGAATTACTATCAAAATTTAAAGAGAGCAGAGCGGGTGCTGATGGGTGGGCTCTGCTGAGTGGGGATGCACCCAACACTGGGCCTCGCAGACCAGAGGCTCGCTGTTTAAACATCTCTAACTTGCCTTTTTCGGGGTTGAAGATCTCACTGCAGAAAAATCTTCAAAATAAGAATAAAGAAGTCTGGGGAGAGGGGCACACTGGGGTGGTCAGCAATGTTTTCCCAAGCCCTCAGCTCTCTGAAGGGTTCAAGAAAAGCCTTTATTGTTGTTTTTTGTAAACTGAGGCAAACAGCTATTGTTTTTGTAAAAAAAAAAAACTTTTTAAATAAATAATAAAACCTGACCTCTCAAAAGGGAAAAATGGAAACTCAGAGCTAAGGACCAAGCACTTGGCACTCCTTCCCAGCTGAGTCCAGAGTCAGAGGAGTAACTGTAAGGAGGGCAAGAGTGGGAAGGGGGCGGGGCTGGAGAAGAGGTACTAAATCAGCAACCAGGAAGCCAGTTGGTGCCAACCTATAGAGACACCCTATATAAGGTTTCTGAGGAGTGGCTAGTGGGTTTAAACTACCGACCTTGCAGTTCAAACTGACCTTCCAGTCCAGTGCATCACCCTGCAGCTATTTGTGGTCAGTCCCTGCCTGGCCTTCAGAAGCAGGGAGCTATCACCAGAAGACACAATGGAAGGAGTTTCATGTGTGGGGAAAGGGCCAGCCAGGAAGTTGCACGCTGATGGATTTCCTGTTAAGTGCTACTGCATCAATTCTGACTCCCAGGGACCCTGTATAGTGGTCCAAGGAGCAGCTGGTGGGTTTGAACCAGTCGTACAGCACCATGCCAGAACCCATGGTGTAGCGCTGTGAATCAGTACTCAACTGGTAGCCTCAAGGTCAGTGGTTCAAACCCACTAGCTGCTCCTTGGAATCTCTACACAGGGTCACTATGAGTCAGAACCAACTCCACGGCCCTATGGTCTGGGAGAAGCTGCTTACCACAGAGGATATGGGTTCAGGGTGGGTAGGACAATGACCAGAGAGTGTTGTAAACAAACTGGCAGTGGGTTCCCAGAGATAAGACCGCAATGAAGTCACGAGAATGCCTTCCAAGCAGCAGCTGTGGGTCCCAGCTCACTAGGCGGCAATGTTTATGGAGAGGTTTTAGGAGGGGGGGCCCAGATGACTGGTTCTTTGTGTTCACGAAGGATAAACATAAGAACTAAACTTCCTGTGAAGCAGAAATGCTTCACAATTCAAGTGCTTTGCAATTCAAATTAGACAGAGTTCTAGGAGGACTCCCAGCCACGCCTCCTTGTCTGTTAGAGCCGCACTCAGCTCCAGGATTGTTAGGGCTCATTTCTGAGACAGCTCTCCAAGCCTTTCTTCCAAAGCACCTCAGGATGGACTTGAACCTCTTTTCTAATGTGTGTGTGTGTGTGTCTGTGTGTGAAGTGGAGCGGGAGGAGAGGGAGAAGGAGGGACAGGGAAAGAAGGGGGGAGGGG
>NW_006408552.1:2759313-2791307 GCF_000296735.1 Chrysochloris asiatica | reverse complement strand
TTCTACTCCCGTAAGGATTTACACCCTCGGAAACCCTGTACAGGGTCGCTATGGGTCGGAACCGACTCGACGGCACTTAACAACAACAACATATATATACACACACACACAGTGGCACTGTAGGATCAGCAATGGACCCCTAACAGCACGATGGACAATTCAAACCCCACCCAGTTGCTGCTTGGAAACCCTATACAGGGTTGCTGTGAGTCAGCTCCAACTCAACAGCATAGCAACTTTGTGTAAGTTTCCAAGGAACGGATGGTGGGTTTAAACTGCTGACCTCCTGGTTAATGGACCACTGCTGATCCTACAGCGTCTCACCGGGACTCCACATGTGGCACTGTAGGATCAGTTCGAACAGCAAGGTTGGTGGTTCAAACCCACCAGCCGCTCCTCAGAAACTTTAAACAGGATCCTATGAGTTGGTACCCACTCGGAGGCACTTAATATATATCTAATGTTAAATGTTTCTGGTCAGTTCTGACTCATAGTAACTTTAAACCTTCATGGGAGCAGAAAGTCTTCTCTTTCTCCTGTGGAGTGGCTGCATGCTTGAACTGCGGACCTTGTGGTTTACTGTCCAATGCTTATTATATACATTTGCCCTAGAACTCCCATGCCAGGTCCAGTCGTCGTATTCTTACTCGAAGACCACTTCTGAGATCCCAGGAGGCTCCTGTTAGTCTCAAAAATCCCTCTGCAGAAACCCTGCTCTATGTCTCAGACCTATTTACAGGGCTTGAGGCCTTCAACTTGGGTAAGCATTCTGTGGACTAGAAAAACGGTGATGCTTTCCTAAATTTGGAAATGCAAATAATTGGAAGACTGGGTCTTCAAGAGACAGCTGCAGACAGGAAGTAACATCTGAGACCTGGGCCCCACACAGGAAGGAAACCTTATTCTTACTGCATTACTTCTGTGCAAAGCTTCTCAGGGTTGGTTTTCCAAAGTTAAACAAACACACACAAAAAACCCCCAAGCAACAGGCCAGAATTATATTAATGCAACATACTATAATTCTTCTGTAACATAGTAAGCAAGCCATGATTGTAATAGTGGCATCTAAACTTCTCTTTTTAATGTGATGGGAATCATGGGCTGCTAACGTCAAGGTCAGCAGTTCGAAACTACCAGTTCCACAGGACAAAGATGAGGCTTTCTGCTCCTGTAAAGATTTACAGCCTCAGAAACCCTATGCGGTGGCTATGAGTCGGAATTTGTAATAACCAGACCAACTTTACAAAAATGCTAAAGGGTGTTCTTAGGACTGAGAACCAACTACAGCAGACAACAATTCACCCAGAATTCAATCCAGATACAAAAGTACTTAAAATGTGTTAAGTACTGTCAAGTTGGTTCTGACCCATACTGGGCCTGTATAGAGTTTCTTACGAGCAGCTGGTGGGTTTGAACTGCTGACCTTGCATTTCTAGCACATTAACCCACAGCGCCACACCAGGACTCCGGCCATCACGTTGTTAAGTGCCGTGGAGTGGGTTCCGACCCACAGCGACCCTGCACAGGGTTGACGAGGCTGTAAATCTTTACGTGAGCAGAACGCCTCCTCTTTCTCCTACAGAACAGCTGGTAGTCTCCAACTGCTGTGTTGTTGTTAAGTGACATCGAGTCAGTTCCGACCCATAGCGACCCTGAACAGGGTTTCCGAGGCCATAAATCTTTACGGGAGCAGAAAGCCTCATCTTTCTCCCGCAAAGCAGCTGGTAGTTTTGAACTGCTGACCTTGCAGTTCACAGCCCAATTAGTAACCACTACGCTACCAGAGCTCCTTCCAACTGCTGTAGAGATGAGTTAATTAAATGTCTGCCCAAATATTGCTAATTTTTAAGTTTGTAATTTTGTATGGCCCGTGAATGATGTTACAAATTTTGGCAGAAAAAAGGTTCCCTACCCCTGCGCTAGAGGGTAGACACATGTTGACATGCGTGACAGGGCAGGCAATATACAACAAGAGGGAGGTTAGCAGAAGAAAGATGAAGGTAGCAGGAGACACAGGGAGGAATGCAATGATTAAAGTGAACAGATCTGTTAACTGTTGCTATATGGAGGGGATTGCAATCATTGTAATGAAGCAAAGTGTGTGATTTGTTGAATGTAAAACTAATGCTCTGCTCTGTAAACCTTCACTCAATTCACAATAAAAAGTTAAAAAAGAAATCCCTGCCAGTCCAACAGGATCTCTGAGCATCTGGCAGAGAAAAAGATGGTCCCAGTGACAAGGACCAGCCTCGCCCAGGCTCACACTGGATCCCGGCAGCCTCACTACAGGACAGTTCTCCAGAGGGTTGTGGGGCTGGGGGCTTTGGAATCAACAGGAGGGGGCCTGTGATTCTCTGTCGGAGGCTGACTCTTGTCCTGGGGTTTGATGATGAGGAAAGTGCCAGCTGACAGGGGGGTCAAGTCACAGGCTCTGCTGTATCACCTGAACACACACCCCAATCAGCCCTGCAGTTCCTGCACAAATTTCTGAATTGCACATTCTTGGGGGTTGCCCAGGAAGGGGTAGTCATAGGTACCCTTCTCCAGGAATCTCTGTACAGTGGGGAAATTTAATTAACTCCCACTAATACTGGACCATAGGATTCTTGGTGTGGCAATGTGGGTTAATGAACTGCAAAGTCAGTTTCAACTGCAAAGTTGGCGGTTCAAGCTCACCAGCTGCTCCTCGGAAACCCTATCCAGGGTCACTATGGGTCAGAAATGACTCAACCACACTTCACAACAACAACAACAACGTCCCTGTGGGAGTCCTATCACTGCACTGGTAACCACATGGTTGGCAGTTCAAAGCCAGCAGCCACTCCTCAGAAACCCAATAGAGGATCTCCGCCTCAGAACTAACTTGATGGTACTTCACAACAAGAGTCCTTGTGGAAGGAGCTCAGGTGGAGCTGGGGGATAAGCACTGGACTGCTACCCACGAGGTCAACAGTTCAATCCCACCAGCCAATCTCATCACCCAAAGGAGTGCGGAGTTCGAAGTGACTCGGTAGCAGTGGGCTTTTTGCCAGGGGGCCCTGGTGGTTACAGAGGTAAACTGTGAGGCTGCTAACAGAAAGACTGGTGGTGTCGCTTTGCGGGAGAATGACGCGGCCATCTGCTCCTACAGAGATGACAGTTTGGGAAACCCTCTAAGGTAGTAGCCCTTACAGGGTTGCTTTGAGTTAGAACTAACTCAGCGGTAGTGAGGTTTTCTTTGTTTGTAATTACGCCCTTGAGGGAGACTGGAAAAGTTCCATCACCTTTTCATCCCATAGTCCAGGAACTTTTTGAAGCCCGCATGTACTATTTTATAACCGTGTGGTATTAACAGTGACAATGGGCCCTCATGGAAGAGCTGGGGCCTGAGTGTGAATTTCTCCTGGTCCACCCCGACTGTCAGGGGACCCTGAGGAAATGTTCCCCAGAGCATCACCTAATCCCACCACGTCTTGCAACGCACGCGCATGGCAGCACTCACCATGGCGAAGCCAGAGAGTAGTGCAGAGGTCCGGCTGGAAGCCTTCAGCTTGGCCCTGCTCAGGTAGAGCTTCCTCCAGGAGAGGGCCTGCACTGAGTGGTGGTTAGAGGTGACCAGTTCTAGGTAGCTGCGGCGGACCCAGTCCCGGTAATCCATGCCCTTATGGCCGGGCTCAGAGCAGGCGGGTGTAGAAGGCGCCACAGGCACGTTGAGCTCGGCACTCATGGTGGGAGCCAGGCTTGGGGCAGTAGAGGGAGAGACTCGGGCATGCTAGAAATGGGTCCACGTGACCTGGAAAAATCAGAAGTCAAGACCATTTAACCTTCTAGGGCATTGGGAGGGGGCACTATACAAAGGTAGTGTGAATGTGGGGTTGGAGTCTCAGAGACAGCCCCCCAGCCAAAACGTGGGGCAATTCAAAGGTGTGGTGGGTCAGCATTCATCTCTAGACATCCTCACTTTCAAAGATGCTCCCTGGACAAAGCTGGCCCCCAGCCTTTCATTCCCATTCTCCAATGAGGCTCCAGGCCACTGGTGAAAGGAATTTCAAGGCTGGCCTGAAGAACCTGGCAATTCCTCAGATTTGGACCTGCCTTCAGGGAACAGAGTACTGCGGTGTTTGGAGAAAAGCTTTCACCTTCAATTACAGAACCTGGATTGTTCGCTTTGCTGTGAGATTCTGAACACGACACCTCCGCTCCCTCATCTCCCAGTGGGGACAGCCCCACCCTACTAGACTCCCGTGCAGCTAGAACTCACCAAAGACTCAAAAAACTGCTTTTCAATGTCTAGGTGCCCACAATAAAATAAACATTTCCAAGAAGCTGTTCCTTTCTCAAACCCAACTTCAATTTTCACCAGCAAAGTGTACACTAAAAAAAAAAAAAAAAAAAAAAAAAATTCCATTTATATAACTCAAGAAAAGCCACATTTAAGTAGCAATGGAAACCTTGAGCAAAATGACAAACTCTTAAAGGGAAATGGAGTCTGGAGACCCTGGGGGGAGGTGGGGGGGGGGGGGCAGGAACACATCTGGCTTGACAGTACTTAACACAGGCTGAAGATTGCAGGATAGACTGGTCTCCATTTGTGAATTCAAATGCAAATCTCCGCTAATCCAAATAGGAGACTGTGGGTCTCACTCAGCCCACAAGGCCAGCCAGAGCCGCAGCTCACCAGGGTCCCGTTCCAATTAATCTGCAGAATGTGCTTCAAGGGCACAGGCGCGCCTTGCAGCTCATTTGGCATCAGGAATAAACTTCAATTCAGGTTCACAGGCCCCATGAAAAGCTGATTTAAGGAGATTACAAACAGATCACTGTTTCTGAGGTACAGGGAGCAAGGACTGGGCTGAGGAAATGCCCCCAACATGGTCCATGAATGCCAAGCTCTCAAAGAAAAGGCCTCTGGAGGTGGAAGGTGGCTGTTAAGTGCAGTAGAATTGGTTCCGACTCAGAGCCACCCTGAATAGGATTTACGATCTGCAGCTGGTGAGTTTGAACCACTGACCTTTAGGTTCAAACAGACCTTGCTGTCCAGCATCACACCAGGACTCCGGAGGTGGGAAAAAGGTTCTCTTCATTCCTCTCAGCAGCCTGGGGGACCAACTCCATGCCCTTCTGGCTCTGCCAGAGGATGCCATCTATGAGAACATCTATAGGAACAACCACCTGGGAGCTACACTCAGGTTCTGTGGGCCTGCCTCTGCAGCCAGAAGCCCTGCACTCTACACATTAATCACTGGAATGGCCCCTCCCACGGGGAGAATTGCAAGAAATGGTGCTCACTCCCCAATCCATGGGTCAGTGCCAAATAATTTTAAATGTCGTCATTTGGAAATGCACTTTTTTTCTTCCTTTCCCTCTCTGTGTCACAGAAACAACCCTGTGTTATGATGCAGACAATACACAGTGGGGAGGTGTGAAAGGCAAGGAAAGTACCATACAACATCTGTCTCTCCATCTTGCATCCTGCATCCTTGACCATCAAAGATGAGAAATGAGACTCCACCAGAGGAAATTCACTGCCCTCGGGTACCTGACTGTTGTAGTCCAGGGACTGGGAAGGGTGGAGGGCACAGTGGAGGGGCTGGAGCAGAGGGAAGATCCCTGCAGGCAACACCAGGGAGTAAGCTGCTGGGACAAGGACACCAGTAGTGAAGGCAGCCCTGGCCAAGAGGGGTCCTTCCTCAGACACAGGGCTATTAAACTCAACAAGGTGCACTGGGGCCTCCCATCCTACTGGGGATATGGCAGAAGGCTGGTTGTAAGGGTGGGGCTGAGAAATCCTGCTGAATGATAGATAGCATGCAGGTCGCAGGTGGAGCTGGGCCAGGGCACGGCACACACCACACAATGCAATTGTGTTGGATACAGGGTTCCAATGGAGCTAAGGATTGCTGGCTCTATCTGGTTTGGGCGCCCAGTGAAACGGGTGTATGATGGTGGCACATGAGGGCTTTGTGCCTCCAAAGGGATGAAGGGCAGCTGTGTGGGGTGAAGGCTCTTGAAACCCTGGGGCCACCACTGAGGGAGCTTAGTGTGGAGACAGAGTGCTTCCAGGGCAGTGAGACGTGAGCTGGGCCTCTGGAGAAGCATCAAGGGAGTCTCAGCTCTGTGTTCTCAGGACGGGCAGGGCCTGTCTGCTGGGAGCCTGGGTCATGAGACATCTGGAAGCCGCTTCCTCCAGAGGAACCCCACTTCCCCCAAGACCTGACTCCTGCCCACCTGAAGGCGCCTCTGTCCTATCCTGCTCCAGGCCTTGTGTGGGGCTGGAGGAGCAGAGTTTAGTCCCCAATCTGGTGAAGGGGGCGTAGGGCTAGTCAGTCAGGCGGTAGCAGCTTCAAAGCATGCACACCTGGCTTAACCTTGAAGGTTTTTAATTGAGTGGGCAGCTTGAGGAAAGTGGTCTTGTAGTGGGACCCTCTCTCACTTAAGGCAGGAGAACGCTAAGGCTGTGGGCTCTGTTAAGATTTAGCCTTGGATACCCTGTACAGTAAGGAGCTCTGGTAGCGTAGTGGTTACGAATCAGGCTGCAAACCTCAAAATCAGCAGTTCGAAACTCCCAACTGTTCCACGGGAGAAAGCTGAGGCTTTCTGCTCCTGTAAAGATTTACAGCCTCGAAAACCCTATGCTGGGTCGTTAGGAGTCGACTCCACTGCACATAATCACCACCACCATCACCAAACAGGAGGTGTATCCTTGGATAAGTCTGTCTGAAACATTTCCAAAAGGTCGGTTTTAGGAAGTAGACTTCCTTTAAACATCTAGAGCAAAGGCATGTGCCACGCAAACGCTTACCAAGCACAAGGAAACCGTCTGTTACTAACACACACACTCACTGTCTGTCTGTCTCTCACACACACTCACACACCCCGCCCCCAGCCTCAGAGCCGTCCTCTCTCTCTGCCCCATCCCCAAGCCCAACCTGCCCGGGCGGAGGCCCCGGGGCTCCCCTCTCCAATTCCGGGCTTCCGGCTGGGCGGGGTCCCCCCCACTCGGCAGACCCCCACGATCAAGCACTCACCGGAGCTGCCCCGTCGCCCCGCCCGGCTCGGACTCGGGGCTTGCTGCAGGCGGCGACAGCGAGCAGAGTGGCCCCGTGGCCCCACAGGGCCCAGAACACCGCCCCCTCCCTCCGGCCGGCGTCCCACGAGCGCCTCCGCCCCGCTGGCCGCCGCAGCCGCTACCAAGGCAACCGCGCACCGCCGTCACGTGACCAGCCCGGCGGGGGCGCTCGCAGGCCACGTGACCGGGCGGTCGCTCCATGGGGGGCGCAGGGAGCAGGCCTCGTGGATACCCCCTGGGTGGGTCGTCTCTGCCCGCGCACACTCGGGGCCGCCCGACAGGGTAGGGAAGGGCCGCGGGCGGTGCGCCTCTGTGCTGTCCTCGCGATCTACCCAGCCGGGCGCCTCTGATCTAGAAAGCGAAGCGTGGTGGCGGCGAGGCCAAGCCGGGAAACGGGGCGACGTTCGCTTTCCAGCGCCTCAGCCGCACCGGGCTCGGGGACCGAACCAGTAGACTGAGCTTCTCTGACCCCTGGGGCTGACCAACGAGTTACAGGACGGGTATCCCTGCTCGACCTGGGGGGAACCGGCCTGCGCGCAGAAGAGGAGTCACAGAGATTCCTTGTGCGCCTTGGGGACGCCCAGGCTGGGTCTTTGACCTGGTGGAGGAGCGGGCAAAAGGGCGCACTGTACCTGAAGCATGACTCTATCCCGTTCTCAGACTGCTGAGGGCCAAGAGTGAGGTCGGTAACCCCAGAATACCGCAGCTGACTCAGTGAGACTCTATAGAACAGGGCAGAATCTGCTCCCTGAGACTGACTGAATCTTGCATCTTTCTCTTTCGGTTTGAACTGGCGCTCTTACGGGCAACGCTTAACTTGCAGCGCCACCACGGCTCCTTGTGAGGTACGGAGCGTGGGAAAAAGGAGACTGGAAAGGTCTGAAAGCCACGTCGTTTGCCGTGGTGTACGAGGATGGCACTGAAGGAGCGCTCCCGTAGCTGCTGGGTGGATACCCAGACAGCACAACCCTCTCCCAGTCCGTGGGGACTGAACCCAAGTGCAGCAGGCGAGGCCCTCCCAGCTGACCTCGGACTGAAAACCCCTGAGATGCTGATTCTGCGTCTTCCTTCCCTTCCCCTGCTAAGGGGAACTGCGCAGCCTTAGCGGTGAACTCTCAGCTTTACGTCTTAGATGTACAACAGGGATGTACTTTTCAGGAAGTGCACATAAATAATTCACTCAGAGGCAGGATGGGTTGGTTCGCTTCAGTGCTTTGGTGCCAGACCGCCCCTTAGAGCCCTTCCTTCATGCTTGAGGCTGCGTGTCCTAGATCGGGTTTTTCCACCTTTCCCAAGAGTATCAGACCGTGACACATTTACCTAAAAGAAAGAAAAATTCCACTCATGACAGTCCAAGTTTTCTGACATTCGGAGAGTAGAAGCCAGGCCAAATGCATTTATATTTCAAACTGTATTTTAGAAGGCATTGCTGAGGTGATACTTTTAATCTAGGGCAGAGGTGCAGAACCTTTTTTTCTGCCAGAATTTAAAACATTATTCATGGGCCATACAAAATTAACAATTTACAAATTAGCCTGCTGTATTTGCTCAAACATTTAATTTGCAGGGCAATGCACTGGACTTCAAGGTCGGTTTGAACTGCAAGGTTAGCAGTTCAAACTCACCAGCCGCTTTTCGGAAACCCTATACAAGGTCGCTATGAGTTGGAAGTGCAGTTGTCTTGGCAGAACCAGACCAAATGATTTCACTCTCAGGCCTTAGATGCCCGAAGGCTGGACGTTGCCCACCTTTGATCTAGAGTGCCACTTGAAAACTAAGCCAGTTGTCCCCTCCTAGTGACCTCCTAATGTGGCGCTGTAGCCTAAGAACTGGACTGCCAACCACAAGGTTGGTGATGTAAACCTACCAGCTGTTCCTTGGAAACCCTATGCAGGGTTGGAACGAACCCCATGGCACTTAACTCACCTAACCAGCATGCCTGTTAGGTCCCTAGACAAGGGGCACAGGAAAACCCCCGGGTCCGCTGACCCCTCTCACCCCCACAACACCTGTGTATCAGTTTCAATTCTTTCCATTTTAGAGCCACTTGGTTTGAAGAAGGCGGCTCTCTACAACAGGAACCCTAACTCCATATTGAATCTTGTCATAAATTCAGCTTCCGTTTATCAGCCATCGGGTGGCTTTGCCTTCAGGAAGAATGTGTTTGGAAGTAGATTACAACTCCCTGCCTAGTCCTGGGAGGGGCAGTTTGTTCTCAGGGAATTTGCCCAGGTAACGCCTTAATGATTTATTGAGGACAGCTGCATGTCAGCTAAAGTTGGGGTTCTGGTGGCTTTGACTCAGGGCTACATGGTCAGGAGACATCCCCAAACCATCCAGTAGCCAGGTGGTCAGAGCCCCAGAACCAATCCTGTAAATGGTTTTCAGTTAGGTATAGATCCTGGTTCCAGGCCCTTTCCCTGCTGAGATGAATTGATCTAATGGTAGTTGTCTCTGACCCCTCATCCCTATCAAGGTACTCCATGGCTGGGAACCAGAGGGCTCCATTTCCACCTCTGTACAACTGCTCCTTGGAAACCCTATACAGGGTCAATATGAGTAGGCACCAACTTCATAGTGCTTAACAACTGTGTCCATGCTGATGGGTTTCCTCAGTTCCAGATGACTATCTTTGTCTTGGAGTCCTGGTGTGGCACTGTGGGTTAATGCGCCAGACGGCAAAGCCATTTGAACTGCAAGGTTGGCGGTTCAAGCTCACCAGCTTTTCCTCAGAAACCCTATACAGGGTCACTATGTGTTGGGATCGACTCAACATCTTTGTCCTGTACAAAGCTTAGAACAGTCTCTTTATAATATTAGAATGTGGGGTCAGTTCCCCTCTAAAACAGAAAGGGATCATGTGCATTTTCAACAAATGAGGGGGCAGGGGCCAAGTTCTCAAAAAGCAATCATGGTTGTGGCCTTCAAACCTCAAATTCTTTGTGAAAGGAACTGGAGAACAGGAAGAAAACACTGCAGATTACAGCAGTTGTATCACAGGTGAGAATTCTCTCCGCAACAGCCATTGCTTGTTAAGTTTTCTCTCTTTCAGCCTGACTTCCGTACAACTGTTAGAAAGTGTCCTGTGCTAGGTAACAATGCCTCCAGCCCCAAGCGGCCTGGACAGCTCAAGTCATAATTACGGGTGCTTTTCAGAGCCAAGTTTCTAGCCAAACATAGACGATGGCTTTTTTTTTTTTTCTTCCCTAGAAAATGACAAAAAGCAATGAAAAGATAAAGCAATCACAAATCTAGTCATTGGATGGTGCCCCTCAGGTGCATACATAGTGAAATAGGAGCTACACAGAGGAGGAGGTTCAGGTAGAGGTCCACATGAGGAGGTCTGGGCCACAGTCTGGGCTATTTCCTTAATTGGCTGATGTTAGCTTAAGTCACTCCCTCTCCGGGAGACCTCAATGGAAAAAGGAATTCTCTGAGGGTCAGTCACCTGGCCTCATCTTGTGTGAAGAGTGTGGACCTAGCTTTCCTCTCCACTCCAGTCTCGCATGCTCTTCCCTCAGCCTGTCATTCCTATTATGTGAAGCCTCTGCTCACTCAACTCTGGGTTCACCACTTCCCTTCTGAGACCCAACTCTCACCCTCTCAGTCTGCTCCTCTCCTCTCCAGCCTGACCCCTTTCAACCACTCTCATTGTTGTTCAATGTCTCCACCTTCCTTGTCCCTCCTGGTATCTCCTTTGGCCACTTCATGGGGCTGCACTTCTCCAGGGAGCTATCAATGCCTCTCTGCAATCCACCGAAATCATGTTGCATCTATCCAGCTCTGGAGTTAAATAATTTCTATTAACAAAAAGTCAGTAGAACATTACTGTCAATGTTGAAGATAGGTGCTCAGTTTGAAAGAGAAACAGTAATTTGCTCCAAACCAGCATTTTCCAAGGTCTGGGGAGAGAAGTGTGCTTAGGTGTCTTGGAGATGGTTCTGACTCATAGTGATTCTACGCTCAACAGAACAAATACTGCCCAGCTCTGCCCCCTCCTCCTAATTCTGTTTAAGCCCGTAATTGCAGCCGTTGTGCCATCTCACTGAGGGGGGTTCTTCCTCTTTCTCTGACCCTCTATTTTTCCAAGCAGCTTGATCACATGTCCAAAGTACGTGAGATGGCGGCTTGCCGTCCTGGGTCCTGGCTTCTAAGGAGCATTCTTGGCGGTACGTCTTCCATGACAGATCTGTTCTTCTGGCAGCTCATGGTACTTTCAATATTCTTCTCCAACACCACAACTCAAATACATTAATTCTCTCATCTCCCTTATTCATTGTCCAGCTTTGACATGCATATGAAGTGATTGAAAATACCATGGCTTGGGTCAGGGGCACCTTAGTGCTCAGAGTGACCTCTGTAACACTTTAAAGAGCTCTTGTGCAGCAGATTTGCCCAATGCAACACATCCTTGATTTGACTGCTGCTTCCATGAGCAGTGATTAGGGATTCAAGTAAAATGAAATTCTGAACACCTTCAATCTTTTCTCTGTTTATCCTGGTGTTGTTTACTGGTCCTGTAGGGAGGCTGTGTTTTCTTTACCTTGAGCTGTAATCCATACTGATGGCTGCAGTCTCTGATCTTCATCACCAAGTATTTCAAGTCCTCTTCACTTTCAGCAAGCAAGGTGGTGTCATCTGCATATGACAGGTTGCTAATGAAACTTCCTCCAACCCTAATGCCACATTCTTCATATAGTCCAGCTTCTTGGATTATTTGCTCAGCATACAGATTTACAAGGATGGTGCATACTTTTTCTGAGTCTAAAGCACGCAGTATCCCCTTAGTTGGTCTATGAACGGGCTCTACATGAGCTCAGTGAGGTGTTTGGGAATCCCCATCCTTCGCAATGCTATCCATAGTTGTTTTTCATCTACACCGTCAAGCGACTTTGCATTGTTGATAAAACATTTTTCTGGTATTCTCTGCTCATAGTCAAGATCCATCTGACGTCAACAACACTACTCAATCCACATCCTCTTCTGAAGCCAGCTTGAAGTTCTGGAAGCTCCCTGTTGGTACACTACTGTAGCTGTTTTTAACTAATCTTCAGCACAATTTTGTGTGTGGCATTAATGACACTGTTAGATAATTTCCCTGTTCTGTTAAGTCACCTTTCTTTGGAATGGACACAAATATGGATCTCTTCCAGTTGGCTGAGGCAGTTGAAACGAAGTCTTACTCTTCAGAGAGAAAGCTTACTTTATTTCACCAGTAAAATCCTTGGTTACCTGTTTAAAACTCCTATTTTGGGCCTAGCATGGAAATGAGCTAGAATTGCTAGAGCATGGCTGCGAATCGCCTTTTTTAGAAGGCTTTGCAGGTGGTGGCAATGCTGCAGTGCAGTGAGCCTTGAGTCCCACCTAGCAGCCTCCAGGGAGCACAATAAACGGTAGAAATCTATGGTTCTTCCCGCCACATACGCTGCTTTTCTGCTGAGAACTTACCTGTTTGTTTCCAGTCTCTGGGGTTTGCTCCATTATTTTCCTGACTCTACTGAGCAACTGTGATGTCCCAGGCATTGAGCTAGCACTAGGGAAACAGCAAAGGACAGACAAGCAAAGTCCTTATTCTCACGGACTGACAGTCTAGGTTGTGGGTGGGGAATGCTGATGTGGCAGGGTACAGTTAGTTGCCCAGTGACAGGTGTTGTGAGAGAAAGTCAAACAGAAGACTGGTGGAAAGTGGGTGGGTAGGAAGGCCTCTTGGACGAGGCTCCAATTGTGAGCTGAGGCCTGATTGTAGAAGAAAGCAGAGCATCCCAGGCTCAGTAGGTGCAAGGGTCCTGAGGCAGGAGCGAGCTCCAGAGATGTGAGCCTGAGATGCCAAGTCAGGCAGCTACATATGGCCCTGATCCAAGCTAAGGATGGCAGAGGCTTGGGACTCTAGTGGGGCCATGACTCTCTGTGGTTTGGCAGTTACATAATGATGTAATGTGCCAGTTATGAGATTCCGCATGTGATCTCATGTGATAAACCAGTCACAGTATGAAGGGTGGTGGTGTTAGGTGCCATTGAGTCGGTACTGACCCATAGCGACCCTATGTACAACAGAACAAAACACTGCCCGATCCTGGGCCAACCCCACAATTGTTGCCACGCTTGAGGCCACTGATGCTGCCACTCTGCCAATCCATCTTCCTGGGGGGTTTTTCTTTTTTTTTTCGGCCCTTCCCTTTTCCCAACCTTGTTTTCTTTTTCCGGCCCTTGTTTCTTCTTGCCTTTTCCAAGTTTTGGGAGAAGAAGTTTGGCCATCCTGGCCTCCAAGGAGCACTCAGGCTGCATTTCTTCCAACACCCCTAACTGGTCACAGCCCCAATCAGATGTGAGGCGAGTGTCCCTAGGGTGTGACATGCAATACCTACTGTAAGAGAGAAAAGGACAGAGACAGGACCTACCACCACCAAAGAGAGCCAAGAGCAGAATGTGTCCTCTGCACATACGGTCACTGCTTTGTGAACCTTCAAGGACCAAGGGCGACTGCTATGAAGACATGGAGATCCTTGAGAGATATGGGGCTCACAGATGTTAAAGGCGCGCCCACAGAGCTGGCAGTCTGCCCCTCTCTGAATTCTGATCTTAGCTTCCTAAATCGAGAGGGTCGGTGAAAACGAGGAAGACCCTCAACAAGGTGGATTGACACAGTGGCTGTAACCATGGACTCACACACAACAATTGTAAGGATAGCGCAGGATTGGATAGTGCCTCGTCCTGTTGGATGTACACAGGGTCGCTGTAAGCCAGAACCCACAACAAACCAAGGAGTAAGTTTGTGGTATTTCTGTGACAGCAGCGCTAGAGAACTAAGACAGATGGATCCGGCAAGACACTGGAAGTGGACAGATGCAGGACCTGCCCTGGATGGCTGTGGGAACGGGATGAGAAAGAAACCAAGGAGGACCCCTAGGCTGCCTGAGCAACTGTGCGTGGTGGTGTCATTGTCTGTGGTGGGGAGACTCGAGGTGGTACATGCTTGTTGTTAGGTGCCATGAAGTTGATCTCAACATATAGCAACGCTGTATGACAGAATCAAATTGCCTTTTGGGGTTTTCTTGGCTATACTGTTGATGAGAGCAAATCACCAGGTCTTTCAGAGAGCTGCTGGTCAGTTCAAACCATTTGGTTAGCAGCTGAGCGCTAAACTGCTGTGCCACTAGGGCTATTTGGAACATGTTTGTTGTTAAGCACTGTCTAGTCGGTTTCGACTCACAGCACTCCTGTATAGGGTTTCTGTGGCTGTCAATGTTTGTGGGCGCCAAACGCCTCAGCTTTCTCCTGTGGCGTGGCTGGTGGGCTAGAACTAGTAACCTTGTGGTTCACAGTTCAGAGCCACTGTGCTCCCCTGGGAACATGCTTAGGAAGTCAGAAGGTTGTTTTGCAGGCAGCTGGACAGGAATCTGGAGTCAGGAGCAAATATGAGGAGCAGTGAAGATGGCATTGAGGGTAGGTGCTGCTCAAGGGAGCTGGACAAGCGCTCCCTGGGTACGAGTGCTGAGAATGGAAGACAGCACCCCACATCACCCCACCACTTAGTTTATGCGGTGAGAAGGGAAGACAGAGCGCCAGGAAGAAGTACTCAAGACTACCAAGAGAGGAGTTGGAAAAACTAGAGAGAATGTTGGCAAGGGATGGATTTGGCTAGAATAATTTCAGTGGAATGATGGGAATGAAAACTCCATTGGAATGGGCTGAGAGAGCCAGAAGATGTGAAAGCAAACATGGGATTCTTGGGGAGTTTGGCTGAAGAGGGGAGGAACCCGTGGAGACGGGTTTTAAGATGGGAGCCAGCAGAGCATGTGTTTGCCGGTAGGAGACTCAGTAGATCAGGGGACCTGGTGAGGGAGGGGCCCTTGGTGTTGTGGCCAGTGTCTTGGACTTCCAGCCTTCCTCACTGCAGCCAGTATCTCTCAGAGCATGGAGAACCCAGAACCAGGTTCACCCTTCAAGCACACGCCGGTAGATGAGGTGAAACTCGGAGAACCATCGGCCACAATGAGGAAAGCTAGAGGTCAGCGAGACTGGTTGAAAATTAAGGTGTCTTCAAGTATTAATTGATGAAGATAAATGGCCAAGCTTTTAGTATGGAATATACCTGGATGTTTAAAAAAAAAAAAGGTAAAATGTGAAATTCTCACAAGAGAACCAGTAAACCTCATGATGACGTTGTCAGGGGCCATCGAGTTACCTCACAGTGACCTGATGCCCAACAGAATGAAACACTGCCCGGTCCTGGGCCTGCCTCACAGTTGTTGCTAAGTTTTGAGTCCACTGCTGCTGCCCCAATGCCAATCCATCTCATTGGGGTCTTCTTTTTCAATGACCCTCCACTCTGCCAAGCATGATATCCTCCTCTAGGGGCTATAGTCCCTCCTGGTAACTTGTCTGAAGTCTGAGAGATGAAGTCTTGCCATCCCGGCTTCTAAGGAGCGTTCTGGCTGCACTTCTTCCAACATGAAAACCTCATGATAAAAAGAGAAAAACTGAAGCCGTAGAGAATTTCGTTCTGTTTGGATTAACAATCAGCACTCGAGAGCAACAGTCAAGAAATCAAGCTGGAAAACTCTGCTGCAAAACATTAAAACTCTAAAAAGCAGAGAAGCCACTTTGCTGACTGAGGTATGGGACGGTTAGTAAAGATGCCTCTCTAGCCAGTCCTAGTGCCGTGCCTGCCACACAACTGGGTAGGATTATGCACAGATGCTTGCGGTCTACCCAGGGGACTGAACAGCTTGCTGCCAATGCAAAAAAGCTGTATGGAGCCCAGAGGGTTATGTGTCAACTTGGCCGGGCCGTGGTTTTCTGTGGTTTGACAGCTATGCAATGTACTGTGATGTACTGCACATCTGTCCACTCTATACCTGTGGTTATGGTCCCATTTGGGACTGAGTTGTCTGTTATGTTAACTAGGCAAGATTAGGAAGGGATGTGACTTAACTTAGCATCCTTATTCAAGTAACACTGTTGCACCACCTTCCCTGAGGTATCAATGTTCTGGCATGGTTCTCTCTTTTGCATCTGACCTCTAGTTCTTGGAACCTGACCCAGCAGTCTAGCATCTGACCCAATTCACCAGCTTCTGCAGTGGCATGGTGAGACAGCAGTCTGTCGTCTGACTCTGGATTCGGGTTTACCAGCCCCTGCAACCATGTGAGTCCGGAGAAGCCTTTAGCCTGACACCAGACTCACTGACTGGGACTTCCAGCTTCCACAGCATGACGGTTCCTGAGATGCTGCAGTGAATTATGGGACACAACGATGGTGGGGAAGAGTACTGAGGGAAAGAGTAGTCAGTGTTAGAGGCGACAGCAGGTTAGAAAGGCTCAATATCTGGAACATCTTTAACCTCTGCCTCCTAGGCATAGGCCCTGTGCTGATCCTTCTGAAAGAAACAACTCATTCACACAGTCTTCTTGGTATTCTCAATGGCTTCATATGAATGAGAAACCTGGACAACTAAAAAAGCAGACAGATGAGCTCAACTGTGCTGCTGGCGAGGAAAACAGAACCCACCACGGCTGCCATGAGAACAAAGAGCCCTGCTGATGGACAGGTTGGTAGTTCAAACCCACCAGCCACAGAAGGAAGACGTGAGTCTGCCTCTGTGAAGGTTCCCTGGGCCTCGGAAATGCCATGAGAAGTCCTCCTCTGTCTTGTATGGTGGCTGTGAGTCAGAATGGACTTGACGCAGTGTTTTGGTTTGACCAGAACAAGTCAGTCACAGAAATACAAACAAAAAACTCAACTGTGAGGACTGTGAAATTTCTTCTTGCTTATTTTGAACACGTCACCAGGAAAGACCCATTGCTAGGCAAAGACATGGTATGTGGTAGGAGGTCAGCAAAAATGAGGGGACCCTTCAATGAGATGGGCTGGCACAAAGGTGCGACAAAGGCCCCCCCGGCTCCTGGAGATGGTGCAGGGCCAGCCAATGCCGCGCTGTGTTGTGTATTCACAGCTGCACCAAGAGTCTGAGCCAGCAGTATGGCAACTAACACCACACACTTCCATGCACCAGGGTGCTCCTCAAAGGCGGAGCCAGGTGGGCTGCACACAGTTCTTTGGCACAGTAGCACAGGGGTATGTGGCGTGGCGGGGAGCTGGGCAAGCTGGTCCCTTTTTGCATTTTTCAATCTTGTTTAATAAATTCACATGGGAACTCTACCTGAAGAGCAACTACTACTCAGATAACAAATAACCGGGCAGGTGACCTGGGAGAGGCAGGAAGTGCCTTGCTCAGAGTCTCGGCCGATCAGAGGCAGGGCCAGGGCTCCTGGGCCTCTCCAGAGCTGATGAGGGGCCCAGGCGAAGCAGGCGGTAGAGCTACGGCCCACATCCTGGGAGGTGATAAGGAAGCCCACAGTGCAAAGATATGAGAAGTACAAACAAAACAAAACACCAGTCAGTTCCTGACCAAAAGAGAAACCAGGTTTCAGAGTGTCCGGCTGGGGGTGCTCATTTCTTAGAGCCGACTCTCTGGTCCCTGGGAAAACACAATCCCTGAGACCGGAAGCAGTGAACGGGCAGGCGGTCCCAGAAGTCATGGGGCTCAGTGTGGGACTCGGGAAAGAAAAGTTTAAACGTGTCTTGGTTTCCCTTCCCTCAAAACCACCATTTCCGTAACAGTCTCCAATGCCACAAATGGCACAAAGACGACTTAAGAACATGGAATTGGAGATGGATAAAGAAGCAAAGGCTCTGATTAGAAAGTGTCCTTGTCCCCAGCATTGGTCTAAAGGCTGGCTAGCTTCAGCCAACTTCCCTGCCCCCACAGCACAGTGTCCTGCATGGTAGAGGGGTTGGGGTCACTCTGGGTCAGCAGACAGCAGGGGTTCTGGCCTCTCACCCAGCCTTCTGGTCTCTGGGAGCCACGGGATGCAGGGGGAAGCTCGCGGGGCTTCAGTTCTGACGGGGCGCCCACTTGTCCAGGCCGAGTCTCCCCTGGATACCTCCCTCCACAGAGCCCCTGCCCAGGTTCTCTGTTCAGTCCAACCTGGGTCCTCTCTGCCGGCTGCTGCTTCTGCTCTCCAAAATGACCCTTCGTCACACATCAAAGCCCCTCTCTTAGGGCTGAGGCTGCCTGCAGCTCCCTGTGCACACAGGGCCTCCACCACCCTGTATCCACAGCTGCTGGGTGCAGGAAAGGAGGGGGACAGGCTGAGTGATCTGCACCCTGCCCCCAGCCGCCAAAGCTGCTCTATGTCCTGCAACTGCAGGACACCGAGCCCATTTCTTCCAACGTCTGTGGTGCCATTTCAGAGTCTTCCCATGTCCAAACAGGACCTAAAGGTCTTTGTTCTTTATGGAATCAAAGTCTTGAGTCATTGAGGTTTCAATGTGTGAGGCCAGGGACCAGGCCGGAAGTGGTGTACCCTCCCCTTCAGCAGGGACAGCCTGTCCTTAGGCCAGTCTTGCTGAAGGGGAGGTCACATGCTTGCTCTCTACTAGTCCAGGGAAGGGGCCGGGATGGTGTCCGAGGTAGGGAAACATGGTCATCGCCTCAGGATGACGCTGGGCTCGTCCTCTTCTTCCTCTGTTCCAGACACCTCCTCAGAGCTGCTGGATGGCTGCTCCTGGCCCCGACGGCTTCCTAGAATCACATGACATTCAGATTATATCCACACAAATTTACTCTGAATGAAGACAAAACAAAAAACCCAACCAGTTGCTGAGTATCAGAATAGCAGGAGAAAGACAGAAGAGGCTGTCTGCTTCCTTCCGTAAAGATGTGCAGTCTCGGACGCCCTGAGGAGCGTCCTCTGTCCTGCGGGCTCCCTGAGTCCGCACGGACCAGCTGGATCTGGGTTAGTTCGGCTGCCGTCAGGAGACCTGCGCAGTATGGTTTTCAACAGCCGTATTTTCGGAGACTAGCTCACCAAGCCTTTCTGAGGGGCCTCTGGGCAGATTTAAACTGCCAACTTGGAGTTAGTAGCTCAGTGTTTAAACTTTGTGCCTCCAGGGGTTCCCTTCCGAAAATAAAGGGACTCTTAGCACACAAAAAAGCACCCAGGAACAGACGGGATCAGCGGTATAGCTCATCAGCCCCCACCCCAGGCTGTCCTTTTAGGCAATAAGGCTAGGTCACAGATCTGATCCACCACTGCTCTGATGACCTGTGCACCACTGCCCTCACCACCAACAGTGTCCTTGGGCTCGGGCACGTGACTTCCACGCTGGCTCTGTGACACTGAACGGGAGGCTCACAGCCCTGCAGCGGGCCCATATGGTACAGCAGAGAACTCTGCCACAGCCAGGTGGCTGGTTTCCTGGCTCATCCAAAACAAACCAAGAAGCCCCCTGACACTCGTGTGTGGTTTTCCCTTCATGATGCCAGTCCCCACAGGACAGCTGAGCTGGCCGAGCCCAGAGACAACATGTTCCCGAAAACCCCTCCTCCTCCCTCTCGGGCAACAGTCGGAGCCTACATCCCCCAGCTCAGTCTGGCCAGGCAGCCAGCTCACAACCAGGGGGGCTCTCCACTGGGGGTGCTTCCTGCAAACGTACTCAGCCCAGTGCACTCGCACACACACACACACACTCAGAATTCCGCTACTGTCAACACCGAGCTAACAAAGAGTCACCTGGTAGGCGGCCTTGAGGTGCCCACCCATTGCCACTGAGTCAATCCCGACTCACAGTGATGCTAGACAGGGTTTCCGAGACTGCAGATCTTTATATGGGAGCAGCTGATGGGTTCGAATCACTGGCCCTTTAGTTAGGAACCCAGCACTTAACCCACTACGCCACCAGGGTTTCTTACCAAAGACACAGCACAGGGCACAATGTGCTTTCACACCCTTGCACACCAGCTGGGAGAGGTGACCTAACGCGCTTTCTCCTCCTCCTGCACCTCGCGCCACACAGAGCGAGAAGGCTCAACAGAACAATCGAGAATATTTTAACAGCTAACATTGGCTGAATGACGCTGTAAAATAAGCACTGAACTACAACCATGAGGTTGGTGGGTCACACCCACTAGTCACTCCTCAGAAACCCTACAGAGGGTGGTTATGAGTCGGAAAATGACTTGATGACACTTAACAACCTGCTCTGTGCCAGGCGCTGTGCTAATCTTTATATAAATGATCTGGTTTAATTCTAATGTAGTCTGTGAGTGATCACTAGTGCATACCCATTTTACAGAGCAGGAAAGTCGAGTTCGCTCCTCACAAGGGCCCAGGATTGAAGCCTGGATTGTCTGCGTCTATATGTCTCTGCCCTGAACCATCACCCTAACTCGCCTTCAGAAATGTGTAAGGAAAGGGAAGCTAAACTGAGTTGGAGTCAGGAGTCAGAAGAGAAAAAAATAAAAGCCATGGAGTGCAGTGAGGTGGCTGGAGGAGTCAACCCCTGGCACAGTGCCCCAAACCTGCTCAAGTAAGAGAAAAGAACAACCAGTCTAGGGCCTGGGGGCCACCCGATGGGGCTGCTCACAGCCAGCAGCAGCTGGCCCAAGGCCCTGAGCACTGCATGTCCCTGCTGCTGGGCCCATGCTGCACACAGCAGCCACAGGGCCCTGCTCTAGAACTCGGGTTCCGAGACTGACGAGGGAAACAATCTCGTTTTCTCTCTTAATAGTCACTGGAAGCCTCTCTGAGAGCTCACGTGGCTCTGAAGACTGTAGGTCACGCGCACAGGATCTGATCGTCCAGAAACTGTACAACACGGATGAACCCACTGGGTGACCAAGACATGCAGGGTTCTGGGTGCCTGGGCTGAGGGCTAACTGAGAAGGGCTCCAAGCAAGTAGTCTTTGGAACTGAACTGCCCAAAAATGCATGAGCTCACTGAATAGCAAACAGAATGGATTCGTGTGTGTGGGAAACATGTGGTCAGGAAGCTCTGAGTGAGGAGAAACCTAGACATCTGACACATGACCCATGTACATTCAAACCACTTTGCAACTCAACAAATGAATCCACCCATGAATCCACCCCACTGTAGGATCAGCACTGGACCACGAACCACAAGGCTGGCAGTGCAAACCCATCAGCTGCTCCTTAGGAAACTCTACATGGTCACTATGAGTCAGAACGGACTCAAAGGCCTTACACCAACGTCTTGTAGGGTTCTATTGTTGTAAAGTGCCGTCAAACAGGTCCAGACGCATGCTGACGCTGTGTAGGGTTTTCGATTCTTCTTGGATCAACCATCAACACTCACGGAAGCAGCAGTCAAGACATGAAACAACGTATTGCATTAGGCAAATCTGCTGCACAAGACCTTTTTAAAGTTGTTGAAGAGCAAAGATGTTAGCTTGAGGACTAAGGTGCGCCTGACCCAAGCCATGGTATTTTCAGTAACCTCATATGCATGCGAAAGCTGGACAGTGAATAAGGAAGACCACAGAAGAATTGATACATTTGAGTTACGGTGTTGGAGGAGAATATTGAAAGTGCCATGGACTGCCAAAAGAACCAACAGATCCGTTTTTGGAAGAAAGGCAGCAAGAGTGCTCCTTGGAGGCCAGGATGGCCAAATTTCGTCTCTCATACTTTGGACATACTGTCAGGAGGGACCAGTCACTGGAGAAGGATATCATATTTGGTAAGGTGGAGGGTCAGAGAAAGAGAGGAAGACCCCAACAAGATGAATATGCCAAGTGGTAGCATTGATGGACTCATGCATTTGTCAACAGTAGTGAGGTTGGCCCAGGATCAGGCAATGTTTCATTCTGCTGTGCGTAAGGTTGCTATGGGTCGGTACCAACTTGATGGCACCTAACAATAACAACAAGGGTTTTCAAAGAGCAGCTAGTAGGTCTGAACCACTCTCCTGAGAAGTTGGAGGATCCCAGGATAGAATGAAGAAGGGAGCAAGAAAAAGAATGTGTTACAAATGTATGAAAGCCCTTCACTAAAGGAGGTGGGGAAAAGAGTGACGTCTGTAACACTAACGTGTGAACGCTGTCCTTGATTCTGAAACCACTTGTCCTCCACAGCGGAGTGGACTGAGCCAGTGAGGAGGATGGTGGGAGTCAGCTGACTCACTGGGAGACAGAGCTCACAGGAAAACAAGGCAGGGGGGAGAGGGGACGGCTGGAACAACCCAGTAACCATGGATTCGAGCTAGAGACATCAGGATGAACTCAGGGTGAGTGTAATATAGACCCAGGGGGCTACAACTACAACTTGGTGTGTGCCCACCTACTTCTGCCACCAAGTCCATTTTGACTCCCAGCGACCCTATGCAGGGTTTGCAAGGCTGTAAATCTCCCCACCGTGCCCATGGCCCTTGGTATGTGGGGATATACTAGCTAATATGCACACACATTTTCTTTGCTCCATCAGTTGGGAGGGCCTATGTGGTTCAGTGAATTCTTGATATAAATCTTCCAGCCATAATCTTTGCAATTTCTACTGGACAGGACTATGTTTGTGACCCACCAAGTAGACTGAGTAGCTTCCTAACGTCCTAATAATGTCAATATGGTACATAGCACCCATGTGGGGTGGGGTCATGCAAATAGTGTGTATGGAACTCAAATGTGGGAGCTGCTCAGTGTTGCCACCATGCTAGGTTTAAAATGAGCATCTCAGAAGTGAAAAGGGGACTCTACCATCAAGGAAAAGAAGAGCCAGAAGTGGAGCACATCCCTTGGACTCCGAGATCCCACATGCTGGTCCTCCCCGATCCAGGAGACAGGAGCTGTGTGATGTCCCAGAGAAGTGGGCTTCCCGGCTGCAGGGAGAAAAGTCTTTGGAAAGCAGGCTTGCTTGCGGTGTAGGTTGCCTCCCAGGCATCTGTCTAGGAACTAGGCTTGTGAATTGCAGCGCTAACTCTGAGGGCCTTCAAGCTGAGGCTTCTTGGTGGCATGGGAGTGCCTTTTGGTAGAACTCAACTCAGTCTGCAACACTGCTTGAGCAGGGCAGAGGCCAACGGGCCCTGTGGCCAGCAGGTTGAGGGACAGAGGGGTATGGCTAAGAGGCGTCTGTCCTGGTGTTCCTGATCCTGAATTGCAGCCTGTCAGCTGCCCCAGTGACCCCGCAGTTGTGAGCAGTGCCTGTCAGTTCTCCATAACGGAGTACTGAGCCCAGCGGAGAAGTGAACCGTGTAGAGAACACCGTGGGGTTGGCAGAGACAGTTGGAGGATGGAAGCATGTCTGACCTCTACCTCCCTCACAGGGATCAGCCTTGGGCTGAGGCTGAGTTTCAGTCTCCAACACAAGGTCTATAGTTCAAACCTACCGGCCGCTCCTCTGGAGGAAGATAAGACAGTGCGTTGCTGTGGAGATTCTCTCTTGGAACCCTAAGGGCCAGTTCCACTCAATCCTACATGTAAGGTGGCTATGATTCAGAACTGACTTGAAGTCAGAGGATTAGATTTTTTGCTTGGTGTTCCTCCTTGAGAAGCCAGAGGAGGTCAGACACTGCCCACTTCATGCCATTCTTATAGCCTAAGAACAGCAACATCGCAGGAGCAAGGAGCACCCATAGTCCCCTGAGGCCATTTTAGTTTCTAATACCATTTTTGCAATAAAAGGAAGGAGGACCGCTTGAGGAAGTGGCCGATTATGGGACGGGAACAGGAAATAAGCAGATAAGCCTGAAATATCTTGTCATGCCAGAAAATAAGGAAGTGCTAAGATAACAAAGGAAAAGGCACTTCACAATGATGGTATACATCAAAGGGACACAGGAACCAACTGAGAGAGCACCAATGGCCATCTGGAACAAGGTGAAAAACAAGATCCTGTAATTATGACCTAACACCAAACTGTTAGAGAATAGTCTAGAGTATAAAAGAAATACACTGCCGCAGAGTTCCAGATAATTTATGCAGTCAGCCAGCCTCAAAGCAGTGGACCATGACCCCCCACTCCTGAATATGGAAGGGGCTGCCTGTGAGTCACAGAGGGGGAGTCCCTGGCTGGCACAGGCTACTAGTGGAAAGACTGGCCGTTTGAGCCTACCAGAGAGGCGGTACCGACTCGATGGCATCTAACAACAACAACAACAAGAGGCATTTTGAAAGACGAGGGTCCCAGCCATGAAAACCCTATGTAGCCTAGCTGGTTCTGACACACGGGGCTGCCATCAGTCAGGAGTGACTTGTTACACTGGAGAGACCCGGCAGGCACTTTCTCGTGACATGATCAAAGTCAGCATCACGGACAAGTATGTTGGCATCTCCCCACACAAAACCCATAACCTCAATCCAATCATGAGAACAACAGACAGACCCCAGGCGAGGGGCCCTCTACAGACCATCTGCTCCCTAGGACTCTCCAGGTCGAAAGACAAGGCATGTCTGAGAAGCTCACAGTCCACAGGTGCCCAAGGAGCATGACCACTGAATAGGACACGGTCTCCCTGAGGTGACCCTAGGACTGGAAAAGGATAGCACCTCCAAACTACGGAAATCTGAATGTATGTATGTTGTTATCATCAAGTGCCGCTGAGTCAGTTCTGACACATCACAACCCAGTAGAGAGGTTTTCCAGGGAGCGGCTGGTGGGTTTGAACCACCTACCTTGTGGATAGCAGCCCAGTGCTTATTCGGTAATGCCACACCTCAGTTTTAGTAATGTATCAATTGTGACAAATGGAGCATACTAATGCAAGATGTTAATCATCTGGATGAAATTGGGTGTGGAATGTGGATTTAAAAATTATGTTTTAACTTACTGTGAATTGAGTGAAGGTTTAGAGACAAGATCATCCGTTTTACAGTCACCACACACTACCACTTGTCTTGTGTCAATGACTGCAGCATCCTCCATGGAACAAGTCACCCACTTCCTTTCTGGGGTTCCGATTGCCCTTCTCCCACCGTCCTTAGGGTATATGTCATTCCTTGGACTTTGAATGAAATTTTAAAAAATTATTTAAAAACAAAGATACTGTCCTACTCTCATGGAACTGAGGTTACAGCCAAGTACAACCTGTGATTAGCCAAGTAGAAAGGAGCCATGGTGGTGCAGGAGGTTAAGCACTGGGCTGTTCCAGCCCCTCCAGAGGAGAAAGAGGACGCCGTCTGCTCTTTCTGCCTCTTCCAGTCTCTGAAACTCTAGGGGGCAGCTCTGGTCTGTCCTGTCCTGTGGCTAGGAATCCGGGAAGGCTAGGTCTGCTAGGCTGAGGGCAGTGAGGTAGGAGAAACTTCACAAACAGGATGTCTCCAGGTGGATGAGGCGGCTGCACAGAGATTCAGCAGACACAGAGATCTGAGCATGTGCACAGGGCGTGAGGATGGGAGTGGCCCCACAGTGAGGGCCAGGCCCACAGTTGTTGCAGAACTTGAGTCTCAGCTGGGTAACTTGGGGGGTCCTGGCCCTGCCGCTCGCTCGCTCTGTCTCTGAGCCCCCACACAACTCTGAAGTGGGAAGGAGGATACACTAATCGAGCTCATTAATCCACCCCAGCACTCCAAACTGGGAGGTACATGCGAAACAGTCAATAAACACTAGCTGCTGCTATTATTTATGCAAAAGAATGAAGGACAACCCAGTCTGTTTTAAAAAGAGTTTTGGAGGCTGTTAACAGGTGGGTGGTATGTTGGGGGTGGCGGGGGGGTGAGGGCAGGCAGGGAAGAGGGTGGAGGCTGCTCGGATGGTCCAGCAAGAACTAGATTTACATTTTTGTAAGTCTTTGTAAGACCGTGACTTCCTCGGAAATGCCTTCCCCATCTATATACATCTTTATATACATTTTTTCAGTCATTGCTGGTAAGTGTGTTGTTGTTGTTGTTAAGTGCCGTTGAGTCAATTTCAACTCATAGCAACCCCGTATAGGGTTTCCAAGGAGCAGCTAGTGTGTCTGAGCCTCTGACCTTTATCCCACAGCACCACACCAGGACTCCACATAATTTTAAGTCGATGTTGGCAAGGTTATGGTAAAAATGTACATCATTGCATTTTGCCGATGGCAGTAAAAATGGGCACACTTCTTTGGAAGGACTCCTGGTGTGGTGCAGTAGGATCAGCACTGGACTGCGAACCACAAAGTCAGCAGTTCAAACCCTCCAGCTGCTCTGGCACTTAACAACATCCCTTTGAGAGATACCTGACAATACATTTTAAAACCACAAATTCTTTTCATACTCCATGATACAGTAATTCTCATTGTTGGATATACATCTGAAGGGAATAATCCAAAAAGGGGGAAAGGAGACAGATACGTAGTTTCTAGATTTAGAGAAAAACTGGGGTCAGTCTTGTGTCTAATAAAAGGGAAAGCGGTAAGAGGGTGAGCCAGACAGCATAGCCAGCAGAGTTCTCGGTCACATACTCACGGGTACACTCCAACAGTACATATTTAAACAAGTCTCTGCAATCAGGGGGCAGCTGCTGACAAGCTCTCTCAGGGGTACACTTGTCTTAAGTCTCGTTTGAGTATCTTAAAAAAAACACACTTTTGTACCGTGAAAAAAAATTATGATTCTGAGGTTCTGAGGTCAGGGCTAATAACAAATTTTTAACAAAACTAAAGTGCACATCTTCCTAAACCACTGAAGCGTTGCAATTAGTTTATGGGAATGCTGCTCCAATAAAGAACCAACAGGAAGGGAAGACCTCAAAGATGAGCCAAGAGAGGGAAGAGACCATCAACCTCAGCAAATGCAGAAACCATGGTTGGAGTCTAGATATTGGCAGAAGACCATAGAGTGATCTCATGTGGTTCAGCGGACATCTTGAACCTACTTAGCAAGCTTCCGGCTCAATGGACGTCAAAAGCACTGTGTGAAGACCAGTTTGCTCATAAAGCTGATCTTTGCATCAGTCTTTTAAGCAAAATTGAAGCTAACAAAGGTGATTTTATGGACCTAGCCAATGATGATTTTATGAAGTGAGTCTTGGATTTGCCAATATGATCCAGAGAACAAGGACCAATTAAAACAGTAGCATTGGAGAGAATCTACTAGACCAGTTAGAGTCAAGGCAGAGAGGTCAACTCAGAAAGTGACTGTTTTGAGATCCCAAAGGTGGTCACTTTGATAGATTTTCTTGAAAGAGATAGGAGGAGCACGGGGGCTTATTAGGAAGAAGTCTGAATAACACTGCAAACTGTACTGGTGAGAAAAAGGCCAGGAGTTACGTTAAGAAGTTGTTTTTTCCCATCACTACAATGCACCTGCTCATTCTATAAGAATTTTGTTGGGAGACTTTACACCATATCTACCCTACAGGCCTGATTTAGACCATTCGGGGTTGTTTTTTTGTTTTCAAACTCAACATTAAAATGGAACACAATTTGAGTCCCTTGAGGATGGCAAAACTACCATTTTGATGTGGTGCAAACAGGAAAACACGGAATTCTTCAGGGGAGGGATAGACAGATGGAAACAACGCTTGCCCAAGTCTACAGACTGAGACTTTCGGCAAGATGGTGGACTAGGCAGACGCACTACACGGACCCTCTACAACAAAGATACGAGAGGCCAGATGAAAACCCTCGAACCCTGAACTTCAGAGGAAAGGTTAGAGCAGTGGACAGAGTGCATGCTGGAGAAGAAACTGAGCAGGGACCGTGAGAGGAAGATGACTGGTGAATGGCCAGCCACGTGTGACCAGACTATTTTGAACTATGCAGGCAGCTTTGTCTACAGAAGGTGGCCTGGCTGAGCAGAGTTACACAGGAGATTGAAAAGATGTGATTCATTCATTTTTCCCCACGCTCACCTGGTGACCAGAGGTGTGACCCGCTCTCACCCTCATCCACCTGCAGCGCTGACCCTGTTCTGCGTGACCCCAGTATGAGGCTGGCTGCATGGCTTTGGTAACTGGACTCAGGCAGGTTCGGTTGGAGACCCATGGAACCCACAGAGCTACTGGACCAGCATTAGTCTAGCAGAAACCCTCATTACCAGCTACCCTGTCCTCAGCTCCCATGTAGTCCTAACAGACCTGAAACCAACCCCATCAAGGACCTCCACAAATCACTTCCAGGTTGATAACATCTAAGCCGATAGGACTTCACGGTAATGACCCACGCCCACCCACCCCGAGTTTTCTCTGGGTCTAACAGCTGCACTGATTTTTTGGGTTTGTTTTTTCCCTCTCACTGTTTGATCATTTTGCTAGTTTCCTCTCTCTTCTCCTCTTTTCATTCCCCTGGATTTCACTCTTTCTACCTCTGCTTTTGTTTATGCTTCTTTTCGTCTGTTTCTCGTTTTCCTGCTTTATTTTTCCTTTTCTTTTGATCTTTCTTTGTTCCTCTCTACTCTCTCTTTTCATCTTCCCTCTCCCTGACTTTTTCTAAGTGCTTGCTTTTTCATTTCTTCCTTCCTTCCTTCTATTTTCTCTCTTATTTTCCTCTTCTATAGCTCCATTTCCCTGTCAATCTTTTCTCTGTAGTAATTATATTCTTTTTTTTCTGGTTGCTGCCTGTTTTTATATCTTTTTTCTCTTTTCATTGTTGGTTCCTTGTTTATTCTGTTTTATTTTCTTGTGTGTTTGTTTGGGGGCAAGGGGAGAGGAGTTTTCTCCTCTTTCCCACCTGACAGGAGAGAGTAACCAAGTCCATACAGCCCAGTCACAACTGTATTCCCTGCAGCTCCGTTCACTGGGCAAGAGCAGATACCAGCTCCTAGACCACCCAATCTACACCAGCCAGCCCCACCCTACACTGAGGTGCACAAATGGAGAACAGTGCACACTCACTCTCCCATGCTCTAACTACACCCACAGGAGACGACAGCTGGTGAGAGTCTAAGAGCACATCAACGTACAATCATTAACTAAATACACAAATACACAACCCCAAAGTGCCCCAAGACAACAGACAACTTTACTCAAAGAAACAAGAGAGAATGGCTCAAATGACCAAGATGCAGACCCAGAAAATGTTTCTGATGAAGAAATAGAACTAACTGAAAAATAATTCAAGAGAATGATATTTAAGTACCGTCAAAGGATTGACAGAAATATTGAGGAAAGCAAAGAGAACACAATAAAAACTTTAGATGAATTCAGTAAAGACACTAAGAACAAAAAGACAAATGAAAATTCTGAAACAAAACCAAACCTGCAGTTAGAAATCCACAAGACCTCAGAAATCGACAACACATTAAAAGGACAATGAAGTAAATTCCAAGCAATGGAAGGCTGAATTAGTGTGCTTGAAGATAAATCTCTCAGTACTAGTAAGCTAGAAGAAAAACCAGAAACAAACAATGGAAAGATTCTAAGAAAATCTAAGAGTTACGTGGGCACCATGAAGAGGAATCACTTTCAGGTGGATCTAAATTCCAGAATAGGAAGAGACAAGCACGGAGAAAACTGCTGAGTATTTGCTGGAAGAAAAGTTCCCTAATGTCGTTACACAAGCAGCTGAATGAACCCTAATAGGTCAGATGCCAAAAGAAAATCACCCAGACATGTCATAATCAGACGTTCAAAGAAAAAAAAAGTTAAGAAATGAATCCTGAGAGCAGCTTGGGATAAATGAAGTTATCTATAAAGGAGAACCAGTAAGACTAAGCTCTGATTTCTTAGAAGAAACCATGCAGGCAAGAAGGCAATGGAACAACATATACAAAACTCTGAAAGGAAAAGGAGTGGCGCTGTGGGTTAATGCGCTGCACTGAAAAGTCATTTGAAGTACGTCGTTGGTGGTTCAAGCTTACCAGCCACTTCTCAGAAACCCTATTCAGGACCGCTATGGGTCAGGACCGACTCGACAGCATTCAACTACAAGAATCATATATCCAGCTAAGCTGTCTTTCGAATACAATGGTGAAATTAGGATTATTTCCAGATACACAGAAATTAATTTCAATAACTAGACCAACTTTACAAAAAAATACTAGAAGGTATTCTTTAGACCAAGAACCAACAACAGCAGACCACAATCTGAAATTAACATGACAATATCATACAGAACTGAATCCAGATATAGAAGTAATTTGTAAAAACCTGTAAGACTGAAAATAGGGAACCAGAGATAATCAATTTATAATGAAGTTAGTTTACTACAAAGCAAAAAAGAGGAAATAGTATAGATACAGAACTTCCATATAGCAGGAAAAAAATAATAAATTACAGGATAACCTCAAAGAAAATACATTTTATTTTCAAAATAAAAAGAGGAAAATGATAAAGATTCAGTACACATTAACACAACAGAAATAAAACCAAAAAGAAAACCCACCAGTAAAATTAAGTCAGTGCAGAAAATGGTGAGGAACAAAGAGACCAGTAGCACCACAAAAACCACACAGTAAAATGACAGCCATCAATTCACACCTATCAGTAACTACAATTGAACGACATAACTGGAATAAATGCACCAGAGCATGTAGACAGCAGAATGAATAAAAAATCAGGATTCTTCAATATGCAACCTACAAGAGATACTTCAAAAAGATGACGACAGTCTAAACAAGCCCTTCAACAGAAGAATGTTGAAATACACTGTGGTACATACACACAATGTTGAATAACAACAACGGACACCACACAAACCAGAAGAACCTGGAGGACGTTGTGCTGAGTGAAATTAGTCAATCACAAATGGACAAATACTGTTATGAGACCAATGTTGTGAAAAGGTAAGAAGCGGTTTTCTTGATAAAAAACACAATCTATAATGGTTACAGGGGGCTCGGAAAATGATTCATGAGCTAGAAGGTGGACACGTGTTAACATGGGGTGACGGGGCAGACAACATACAACAAGAGGGAGGCTAGCACAGGAAAGACAAGGGAAGACCACAGTAAAGATTCACGAGCTGGAGGGTAGACACATGTTAACATGGGTGACGGGACAGGCAATATACAACAAGAGGGAGGTTAGCAGAGGAAAGACAAGGGAAGACCACAGTAAAGTGAGCAGAGGTAAACACTGCTAACTGTTGGTACATGGAGGGGACAGCAATCATTGTAATGAAGCAAACTAAGTGATTTGCTGAATATTAAACTAACGAGCTGCTCTGTAAACCTTCACTGAATTCACAGTAAGATATTTTAAAAAGAAAGAAAGAAATGTACAGGCTTAGATGGAGGATCTGTTGAGAAACAGTTAAGTTCCCATTTTTGGTATTTTTTTTGTTTAATGAAGATTTCTGGCTTTGTAGCGATATTTTTTTGACTCACCCTCATATACTACGTCCTGTCAATTGCTGGAACATACTAAAAACTACGAAGAAATGAGATACTTATGCTGTCAACAAAATATGCAAAACAGAAAACAAACCCACTTAATATAAGTGCATAAAGTGACGTGTGCATATGGAAAAAAATGAGACGAAAATGTGACGGAGGGAAAATGCCGTTATGCTGAGGATATTGAGTTTTCCCAATGTTTACTTCTACTATGTTACAGTTGTTGTTAAGTGTGTTGAGTTGGTACTGACTTAAAGCAACCCTGTATAGGGTTTCCAAGGAGTGCCTGGTGAGCTTGAACCGCCAACCTTGTGGTTCATACTGACCTTGCAGTCCAGCACATTAACCCACAGCACCACACCAGGACTTCACCTTACACTGCTGCTGCTGTGAAGTGCCGTGGAGTCAGTTCCGACCCATAGCGACCCTGTGTAGGGTATCCGAAGAGCGGCTGGTGAACTTGAACCGCCGACCTTGAAGTTCAAACAGCTTTGCAGTCTGGCGCATTAACCCACAGTGCCACACCAGGACTCTACCTTATACTAGTATTTATATATTTTTAAATCCAGGAATCTGAGATTTTGTTCAGTAATTAAAGAAATACTGTGCAAAAAAGTCAGTAACCAACATCCATTCCTGATAAAAACACTCAACAAAATAGGAATTCAAGGAAAATTCCTCAACATAATAAAGAGCAATACACAAAACCAACTGCCTATATTACTCTCAAAGGAGAGAAATTGAAAGCCTCCCCTCTGCGAAGAGGAACCAGACTAGGATGCCCTCTGTCACCGCTCCTATTCAATATTGTGCTGGAAGTCTTAGCAAGAGCTATCCAGCAAGACAGGGAAATTAAAGGCATCCAAATTGGCAAAGAGGAAGTAAAACTCTCCCTATTTGCAGATGATA
>NW_006408552.1:2700919-2755771 GCF_000296735.1 Chrysochloris asiatica | reverse complement strand
GAGGGGATTGTAACCATGGCAATGAGACGATATATGACAGAATGAATGTAAAACTAATGCTCTCCCATGTATACTATCACATAATTCACAATAAAACATTTAAGAAAAAAAAAAGTCAGTAAGTGCAAGTAAAGTCGATTATTATATCTAATTATTCTTTTTGCCAGCTGAATTAGTCAACTAGAGAAAAAAAATTCCTTGTTCCAACACTACACGATATAAATGGGAGTCTGCATACAGTCTTTTTATAAACAAGGTGACTAGAACATGCAATTTTATATTAGGCCCACAGGTGGCAGAAATGATGAAGTGCTGAACTAATAACAGAAAGGTTGCTAGTGCAAAGTCACCCTGGGGTTCCTGAAAGGAAGCCACCAGGGCCACCAAGACCTTATGGAGCACGTTCTACTCGGCAGCACGTGGGAGCATCGAGAGTCGGAATCAACCCAACTGAAGTCAAAGAAATCACACTGAAATGTTGTTAACATGATTATTTTTGATAAGAATTATACATTATTTTTATTACTTTATTCTTACTTATCCTAAAATTTTCTAAAATGATAATAAATTACCTTTACTGTCAAAAGACACACACGATGTGGATAATTTTCCAACACAGTATGTACAAGAAAAAAAGTTGCATTCAAAGTACAGACTGAGTGCCTTCTGACCACCAGATGCCTGCAGAAAACTGCAGAAAACATCAGAAAGTAGTTCTCAATCGGGGCAATTTTGTCCTCTAGGCCCCCACTGGGTACATCTGGCAATGCCTGAAGATGGTTTTCATTGTCATGACTGGGCTAGAGTACTAGGTCAGGATACTGTTGTTCTGAAGTGCTGTCAAGTCAATTCTGACTCATAGTGACCCAGTATAGGGTTTCCAAGGAGCAGCTGGTAAGTTTGAACCGCTGACCTTGCAGTTCAAATGACTTTGCAGTTTGGCGCATTAACCCACAGTGCCACACTAGGACTCCCAGGATACTGTTAAACACCTGATCATGAACAGAGCAGTGTCCTATAACCAAACATGAACTGGCCCAAAATGTCAGGTGTTGAGGTGGAAAAGCCCTGCTCTAGTCCTGGGGTGGCACTGTAGGGTAAGCACTAGACAGTTTGAACCCAAGATCGACAGTTCAAACTCACTAGCCGCTCCTCGGAAACCCCATACAGGGTCACTATGAGTCGGAACCGACTCGACAGCACTTAACAACAACAAAAGACGTATCAGAGGAACTTTGGTTACACACTGGGTTATGTGGAGGGCTGCTAACCGCAAAGTCAACATTTCCAATCCATCAGCCACCCTACGGTGTGAGGAAACGGCAGCTTTCTGTTCCCATAACAGTTTATAGCCTCAAAAATGCTACATAGGGTCACTATGAGTCAGAACTAACTCAGTGGCACACAACGACATTAAGTGCACCTAGTAACAAATGCCCTTAAGATCATCAGAACTTCCCTGGTAAACAGTCTGCGTTAGGACAGGTAATACTGGTGTTACACTGTATCATTCTGAAAGCTCACAGCACTCTAAACTAGTGGTAATGAAGCCACTCATATACACACAAAGTCTCTCCACTGAGTCTCCGGTCCAGCATGGAAACAAGTAGGTCTACTTCCCCCACAACAGAACAGAGAAGAGAACTGCGACCCCTATTTAGAAGAGCCAAGAGGCCCAGGTACTTGGAGTGATCTACCTCTAAGTCTAAGAACTCACAGGTGCACAGAAGCCACCTAGTGGGACAACACATTTCGCTTCCATTTTAATTGGATAAATTAACAATCTATATACTCATTCATAAGGTGAAAAATGGCGAGGGAACTTAAGACGGCAGGCTAAGAGACACACTGATCATTCTTACGCCAGTTATTCATGCAGCATGGCCTTTTCAACTCACTGGGTAGAAGGCGTGCTCTAGGGGGCTTCACAAAGGAAAAATGGAAAGATCATCTTCCCATTAACTTTCTGACGCTCCCTCGCACAGCCACGTTGAGTTAACCATTTCCTCATACACACAGTCACTAACTTCACAATTTGTTTGGTTGTAGCCTATACCCCACATAGAAACGGAAAGAAAGTTTCACAGAATAGTACAGTTCTTACCACAGGTGACACATGCTAGTTTCTAACCTGTTTTTGTTAAAAAGAAAAGATGTGAAGAAGACTGGCCCAACCTCTGTACTGACTCACGACTCTGCGGTGAAGGGCTTACAACGTCCCAAGCCCTCAGTTGGGCTACCATGCTGCTACTCTGCAAGACAGCATGATCCTAGGCACCCACCCACCTTATCAGCAGGACTGAAGCTCAAGGCAGGAGGGGACACGCTGAGAAGACAGAAGTGGTACAAAACACACTGGGGTTCTGGATGGAATCCACCAAAAAGTACTACTCCCCCGCCCCAATATGAATCCTGAGACCAGAAGAAGTAGATGGCGCCCAGCTACCACTACCAACTGCTCGGACAGGGGTCACACTAGAAGGTCGTAAACAGAGTGAGGGAAAAATGTGGAACAAAACTCAAAATTGGGAGTGATGAACTTTTCAGCCTAGGAGCGGAGGTCCCTGGGACCATGAAGGGAGAAGAGCAGAGTGTAGGGCCCTACCCAGAGAAGCAGTAATGCCAGAGATGGCAGCAGAGACGATGACGTGGAGAGATGGAGTGGCTGGGGACTCTAAACCCAGAGAGGGAGAGGGACTGTGTGCTGATGACCGGGGTGCAGGCTTGTAGTGTATACTCTTTGGTTGGTTGATGATGCAAGGAGGTGATTGTAACCATGACAATGAAACAATATACGATAGGATGAATGTAAAACTAATGGTCTCCCATGTAAACGATTACATAATTCACAATGAAACATTAATTAAATTAAAAAAAAACACACACCTCAAAATCATTTTTAAAAAGATCAGGCTTACTGATCAGAGACTGATGGGACCCGAGACTCTGGCCCTTAATCACCCTGGAACTGAACTCACCCTGGTGGCTCAATTTCCAGCCAAACAACAGACAGGTTTATACGGGAACCCCCAGAAAGGAAACAGGATCTGAGATGTTTACTATGGGGATCGCAGTTCATGAGATGACTGATGAATGGAAACCTGAACTGCTCCGTAAACCTTCACTCAATTCACAGTAAAAACTGATTTCTGGAACTTTCTCTACAGCCTTAGCTAAACTAAGGAAAGGAGATAGAAGGGGAACTCCAGGAACCTCAGCTCTGTGAGGCCACCTCACATCTCCTTCAAGGCAAGAACCAATGACCACAGAGCTGACATGTGATGTCCAGGAGCCAACACAGATTTGCTACAAACTGACCTCAACTTCTTTTTGTAAAAGAATGCTTAGGTTTACCAATGAGAAAAAAACCCCAAATATGGTATCAATACCAGTAAAGTGACAAAAAACCACCAAATCACAGTCTTCAACTGATCAGTAAAGGAGCTTATCACTTGACAAGTTAAAAATAACTCAGCCACTCAAAGAAGAGAAGTTCTGTGTTTGAGGTCAGAGTGAGGCAGAGTGTTACAGTTCCACCTCATAGTGACCCTCTGCATGACAGAAGGAAACACTGCCCAGCCCCGAGCCATCTCCACAACTGCTGTTATGTTTGAGTCCGATGCTGCTGCTGCGTCAATCTGTCTCTGTGTGCACATGTCACTGGGGAGGGCAGGCAGGGAAAAAGGGTTTATTTGAGGAATGAGTCCCCAGCAGTCATATTTTAGCACCATAAAATTATTCCTTCTAGGAAAGGATTTGGAACAGTCTAAACCAAATAATGTGTCAGTCACACAGTAAAATTACATCTTCTAAGAACTCTCCTGTTCAGGGCCAATCATATTTCCATATGTCAATAAAAGTCAGACTTCCTCTTAACACCAAAATTACCATCATCTTCCCAAGAACTAATCAAGGAGCAGCTGCTAGTTCAAGAAACTGGTTGGACTCTTGTCAATTTCCTTAGCTCATGCCATATGGGCCCCTGGTGGAGGAGACGGCAGTCCTGGCCTTGTGCGCGGGGTTCAGAGGAGGAGAGGCGGGGCAGCAAAGAGGAATGCTGACTTAACGTCCTCCTCCAATTTTGCTCTTGTTAACAGAACCCCAATTCTGCCCAGGGTAGCAACATACCCAGTGCCCAATGATGATCAGGGCAGACGTTAGTCACGACAAACCTATTTTCTATTCATCTAGTGTGCTGGCAGTCAGGGATGGCCAAGTGCCTAGCTCTGGCCAATGAGCTATACAGCAATCTGCTAGGGCTGGGCACTTCTGGGGAAGCAGATAAAAACAGACAGACCAGACAGGTCCTATCACTTCCCCCTTCTTCCTGCTTTGAGCACAGGCATGATGCCAGGAGCTGCAGCAGCCATCTCATATCCAGGGGGTGAGGGCCAAGAGAATGTCAGAGATGCTGGCCCCGACACTGCTGAGCTGCGGAGTCACACCAGGCAGCCACCAGATTGCTTGGTGGGGGTGGTGTACCGTGGAGTCGATTCTGACTCACAGCGACCCTACATAGGGTTTACAGGAGCAGAAAGCCTCATTTTTCTCCCGCAGAACGGCTGGTAGTTTTGAACTGCCGTCCGACTTGTAACCACTACGCTATGAGAAACATAAACCCCTCTTTGTTTAAGTACTGAGAGTCTGGCTTTCTGTTTTTTTGGGGAACTAAGCATTCTTAACTGACTTGGTAGGTAACTCCATCAGGGACACAAGGTGACCTCTGCTAGAAATTTTTGCTCCTGGGCAGGACTAAGGATGAATGCAGCTGTGGCACCTCTCAACCACAAGGGGGAGCCGGAGGACAAAGGGAGAAAGAGTGAATGCCCTAACCTCATGGCTCCTCATCAGCCAGCCTAAGGGAGGTCTGGTCCTGGACGAAATGTGAGCCAATCTCTCTTTTTTGTTGTCGTCAGTTTGGTTTTCTGACACTTACCTTTAAAGGGGTCCTCACAAATGCAAACAAGGCCTCCTTTCTTCAGTGGCCAGCCCATCAGCCCCCAACTTTCAATCTCCACATTTGACAGTTTATCCACTGAGGTGGTCAACACCCAGAAGATGACTCAGAAAAAACGAGCAGCACTCACCTTCTTTATGTTCCTTCTGTTCAAGTTTCATCTTCTTTGCCAATAACTTCTTCTCTTTTAACTTCTGGCTGCAAATGGGAAATTGGTGCATTTACTCATTTAACCACTTGACTGCGTATTTCAGCAAATAAACATTAGGAAATACAGCTCTTCTAAAACTATGTCAAATGAATATTACAATCTCAACAGGAAAGAGGCACTCTCTCCTGACCCTGCTAACGCTGACTGCCAGTATAACCAAGCTGTTCTCAGCAAGCGTCAGGATCGAATCCTGGGGTGACTGCAGCAATCTCAGAGGACTGAGCTGAGCTCTTTTTCATTCCAAGATATTTAGGGCCTGTTATCAGTCCTGGTGTGGCGCTGTGGGTTAATGCGCCAGACTTCAATGTCGTTTGAACTGCAAGGTCGGCGGTTCAAGCTCACCAGCTGCTCCTTGGAACCCTATACAGGGTCGCTATGGGTCGGAATTGACTCGACGGCACTTTAACAACAACAACAACAGCCCTCTGGAGCCCTGGTGTGGCTCTGTGGGCTAATACACTGGACTGCAAAGTTAGTTTGAACCACAAGGTTGCTGGTCCATGCTCTCCACTGCTCCTTGGAAACTGTATACAGGGTCACTACGGGTCGAAACCGACTTGATGGTATTTAACTATAACAGCCCTCTATCCGTTGAGGGGCCACTTATTTAAAAAAAAACAAAAAAACACAGGCAACCTACATAATTCAGTAGTCACCTGAGGAGGTTATGGGAAATGGGATGTTTGCTTAGAGCACTTTGTAATCACAAGGAAGTGAAGGAAACATCAAAATCTAGGCCATCACCCAAGTACTGATTTCTCAGCTGTGGAGACTCTAAAACAAGCGGGGGACAGACAGTGACTTCCTCTGCCCTCAGGTCCTGGAAGGAAAGGCGTTCCTCTACTGACTTGTTCTACCACAAGTCGTAACACCCAAGACTCTACCAGGGTACAGGTGAACTCCACACCACAAATCATAACACCCAAGACTCTACCGGGGTACAGGTGAACTCCACCACAAATCGTAACACCCAAGACTCTACCGGGGTACAGGTGAACTTCACACAAGTCGTAACAGCCAAGACTCTACAGGGTACAGGTGAACTTTACACCACAAGAAGGACTCCACTCAGCCACTGTCTCTTCTCCCACTTCCAGCCCTGAAGGCCAGGCATAGTCCCAGAATGCCACAAGGCCCTTACCGCTTCTTCCGGCGCTTCGCAGTCTGCTCCTCTGCAGCGATTTTGTTCCTTTCCAGTCTCTTCTGAAACTCCGCATCCAGTTTTTGCTGCAGAAAAGCACATGGTTTAGCTACAGCTTTGTCAGGTTAGATGACGGGTTCCCTTGGGCTGGTATGAGAGGTTTACAAGTTCAGCACATCCCCCCTGGGCCCCAAGATGACGTCACCTTCCAGGGCCGTTGTTAAGTCATATTAGTTCTGACTCACAGCTGCAGCCACGTCATCCATCTCACTGAGGCTCTTCCTCCCCCTTTCACTGACTCTCCACCTCAGCCAGCACAATGTCCTTCTCCAGGTCCCTCCTGATAACTTATCCACAGTATGAGACCGAGTCTTGCCATCCTGCCTTCTAAGGCGCCATCTGGCTTGACTTCTTCCCAGACCAATTGCTAGGAAAGGACATTCTATTTGGTAAAGCAGAGCGCCAGTGAAAACATGCACTAAACCTGCCATGGCAACACAGCATGGCAGCAATCAGGAAGATGACCCAGGACTGTGCCACGTCAGTGCCCACTCAGTGAACCAACAACGGAAGGGTGTCTGATCTGTACACAGCAAATGCATGTTGCTTCCAGCCATAGCCACCATGGTCAATGGGCAACAATGGAGGTGCCAACAGAGGAGGAAGAGGCGACTCCCTCAGCCCAGCCACCAGGGATGCAGGGATTTGCTTAGAGTGACACAGAACCAGATGAACAGCTTCCTGAGAGTAGAAAATATGAAACACAAAGAACCCCCAGTAAGAAGAAAACAGCTTCAATTCAAGGAAAACTAGAAAACCAACCACTCAAACTTAAAAGAAAACAAACCACTTAAACCTTAAGCACTTGGCTTCTTGAGAAGCTGAGCTGGAAACATTCTACTCACTGCTGCTCAGGAAGCTGCACTTGCCATCAAGTCTAGTGAACGAGTCAGTCAGGCTGAGGCCGAGGCTCCCACAGGAGTATATCTGACCTTGTCCCCAAAGCGCTGCTGAATCGGTCAGTGTGAAAGGTGAGGGCTCTCGGGTCTCTCTAATGTCTGTTTTCAATCAGAGGCTGTCTCGTGCAGTCTGGAAGTCTGTATGGATGTCAGACTTTGTGCAGTATTTGTATTTTCTGAATCTTTAATGACTATATCGAAACTTCACACTAAAGTATGGTGTTTGAGACAATAGCCTGCTTTATTTCCTTCCCCCTGGTGCTGTGGATGAGCACTGGACTGCTAATTACAAGGTCGGTGGTTCAAACCCACCAGCCGCTCCTCAGAAACCATATACAGGGTTGCTGTGAGTCAGAACTGACTATCTACAGCACTTAACAACAGCAACAAAGTTGTTTAAACATAAAAGTGCTTCTAACAGTTTCTCTACTTGGAGCTTCATTCAAATCCGTGGTAGTGACCAGGTGTAGCTGTGTGGCAAATCGCCTGAAACTTCCAACTAGGATTGGGAGTACCACCGCAAGAAGATGGCCGTTGCTGGAAAACAGCCACCATCTGAAAGCTGAGAAAGGGTGTGGACAAGCAACCGCCGGGTGCAAACCACCACGAACCATTCAAAGCAGTTCTAAAATTAGAAGGATGTTTTTCAGAACTCAGTGCTGACCATTTCAATAAGTCCTTACCTATTTCCTTCTGTACCTTGGCTGTTTGTTTGGCTTAATTTTTTTCCCTTATCATTTTATTCTGAACAATTTCAAACACAGAAATGATGAAAGAACTGAGACACTGCCCAGCCCCTCCCCTTGCATTCTATAGTTAATTGATTTACCAGCTTCATCACATACATATCCATCCACGGGTCCATTCTGTGTTCTCATGCGTCTCAAAGTAAGCTGCACACACTGGGGCATTTTACTAATGAAGATTTAAGCATGCACAGTGCACCAGACTGCAAAGCCGTTTGAACTGCAAGGTCGGTGGTTCAAGCTCACCAGCTGCTCCTCGGAAACCCTATACAGGGTCGCTATGAGTCAGAACTGACTCGACGGCATTAACAACAACAACAACGATCATTAACGACGGAGTCCTGGGGTGACGCTGTGGTTAATGGGCTGGACTAAAAAGTTGGTTTGAGCTGCAATGTTGGCAGTTCAAGTTCACTAGCCACTCCTTGGAAACCATATACAGGGTCGCTGTGGGTTGGAACTGACTCAACGGCACTTAACAATTAGTACAAAAGGGCTTCAAAAAGTTCATGGAAAAATGGAATTAAAAGAACAGAATTCTTCTATGAACTTTTTGAAGTCCCATCATTTCCTTTTAAGGTAGTACATATGACACATGTCCAAGTCTCCAGAGTACAATCTGATCCCCTCAAACCTGCTCCTGCAAGCAGCACTGTGACTAGTGTGGCCAGCTTTAGAACCTTCTATAAATGGAACCATTAATATGTGTCTTCTGATCGGGTTCTGTACACTCAGCATGCTTTGAAAATTACTCTTATGTTGCATCAAACAGTAATTTGCTCTGTTTAATTGCTACATAGTATTCTATGTTAGGAATATTGTTTGTTATAATTTTTTTTTTTTTATGTTTTATTGTGAACTATGTGATAGTTTACATGGGAGAACATTAGCTTTGCATTCATCCTGTTGTATATCAATTCATTGCCATGGTTATAATCCCCTCCATGCATCATCAACCAACCAGAGGGTATAAACACTACAAGCCTGCCCTCTCGGTCTTCAGCACACATCCCCTCTCCCTCTCTGTGTCTAAAGTCCCCAAGTGCTCCCTCTCTCCATTGTTATGATTTTTAAAAGCATTTTATTTACTGCAGGAATAGCTTCTATAGAGTCCGATTTTTCCCCCTTCCAAACCATCTTTTAATTTTGAAATTTATTGTATAAAATCATCTAATTCAGGAGTTCTAATAAATTTTCTCCTCTAAATTTAATAAATTTTGTTGTTGTTGAGGAACTGCATAGAAAAACACACCCACAACAGTCTCTGAGCGTACAATTTAGTGATGATGGTGACTTTCTTCAACCATTCCCTCCTTTCTTTTCCGAGTTGTTCCTCCCTCATTAATATAAATTCGCTGCCCTCTAAGCTTCCGATCTAATCTTTTAACTGCTACTGTCAATCTGATCCTGCCGAGAGCCAGCCCCAGCAAACTTATTCCAGGGTTTTTCCGAAAGCGGGTGTGCACATCAGCTGATTAACGGAGTCATGAGCCATGATAAATTCAAAATCTTCTCATTACATGCTTTATTATTATTACTTCTACGGCTACTCTAATACTCTACTTCTCTCATTCTTTACTGTCCTGCTCATTTCTTCTGTTTCCTTTCTCCCCTCCCCTGCTCCTGCTTCCATTCTCTCCTCTCCTGCTCCCCTCTTCTGCTCCCTTTACTAACTTCCCCTCCCTCCATTCTTGTCTCGTTCTATTTTCCTCTACTTACTCTTACCTCTACTTCTTGCCTCTAATTCTTCTTCTTCCACCCATTCTTCTACTTCCCATCTTCCCTTCTTCTTCACCCCTTCTTTACCTCCTTCTTCTTTGTTCTCTCTGTTCTATCTTACAACCCCCTTATATACCCTTACAGAAAACATTGCTTTCATAGTAATCAATGACATCAAGGAACAATCTATCTTGAGGCACATTCCTTATGGTTTACAATTCTTAAATTTACAACAGGGATGAGAAGTTACAGCAAAAACATTATCTCAAGGCATAGGAGACATTCAAGCGTCTTGAAACCTTTTAGTTAAACATTTGTTCATACATAAATCTATTCTTTTCTATGAGAAGCAAGTTAACCTTCACATATTTCTTAACCTTTGTCTGTTAAGTCTTGTTAATTTTAGTTGTTAGGTGCAATTAACTCTCCATTAACTTATTCCATACTCTATCTGTTTACAGCCTACAAAAACATCACTTATCAGGGAAACTGAGGTTATGAAAAACAACTTCTCTAATTTACTGATCATTAATTTAAGAAAGTCTAAGTCAGACTTTTTATTTAGTATCTGTATATACCCATAGCCTTTATCTAATTGTTTTTAGGAATTCTTGTACCCACAGCCCTTATTTATGGCTATTCACGTTTAGGATTCTTTATTGCCTTAAACTGAGGCTACAAGGAAGAATGTTTACAATCACTAAACCTAAGCTGGCAGTAATTCAATTGACAAGTCCTGTCTCCTAGCAGTCTTAAGAACATTGTTAATATAAGTATTAAAACTACCTAAGATTACAAGTAGAATAAAATGTAGCTAATGTGTGGCTTCTAACTTTTAATAAAAAATACTAAAGTGTACGAGAGTCAAAAATCTAAAGTAAAAGGGATACTAATAAAATCATGAATAACTCAGAGAATGATTTAACAAGAGAAATTTTTCAACTAGGGGTCTGTGCATAAAAAACAATAAAACAACTCTTTGTGGCTCTGCCATCCAAAGAGAGAAAGAAAGAAAGAAAGAAAGAAAAAGAAAAGAAAGTATTTCATTGTTGCTTTGCAAAGACAATGAATTCTTCATACACAGGTTCCCACCATGTCTCATTTAATTCCTCGATTAATATGTCTCAATTTATTTATTTTTAATTCCTTAATTAATTATGGCCCTGGCCATGATCCCATAGGGATAGTTCATCCAAGAGCGGAATCCTCACTAGCTAAACTAAACTGGTATTCAGTTTGAAGGAGACTTCAGGGGGGATGTTTTGGGTTTAAGGTTGAAAGATGATCACACAGAAACAGCTTCTCCACCCTACCTGGCTCCAGGAAGTCTAGAATCTATTAGAATTTGAACTGCTGTATTTCTCTCCCTTTATTCAGGATTTTTCTCTGGTTGATCACAATGTTCGGCACTGATGGCCAGGCACCAAGCATTCAGTTCTTCTGGTCTCGTGGCAAAGGAGGCAGGCTTTGATGGAGACAATTATCTTCCTACCTGTTGCTCCAGGTGAATGGGGACCAATTATTGTGACTTGGATGTTCCTTGCAAGTTTTTAAGACCCAGGAAATATCCAAAAAACTAGGAAGTGAACCAGGAATACTAGACATGTTATTAGTGTTTGGAATGTCCTATGAAACCATGATCCTAAATCTCCAAACCAAGGAGCCAAATCCCACGTAGTGTCTGATTGTACATAAACAGTCTCAACTCCTTTGCTGCTGCTGCTATGAATAGATTTATCACACAACTTTTGCCAATTAAGTTTTTTACAGACGTACCACTTATTGGCATCATTGACAATAATTGGCTGTGCAACCCAATACTTAATCAATACAACTTTCCATCTCTGTTAAAACGCTTGCCGGCTTTGTTGTTGTTTGGTACCATCAAGTTGATTCCGACCCATAGCGACCCTGTATAGGGTTTCCAAGGAGCAGCTGGTGAGCTTGAACGACCGACCTTGCAGTCTGGTGCATTAACCCACAGCGCCACACTTGCCTGCTTTAGTCACTAACAAATTCTGATCTGTATACGTCTGCCTTTTGTCTTTTTATAGGTCAGGTCGAACTGTATTTGTTCTTTCGTGATTAGCTTTTCACTCAGTGTTATGTATCCCACCTCCATCCATGCTGTAGCACATAAGTCTAAGTTTTTGTTTTTAAACTAAATTATTAGAAGGTCCAATGTTATTGGGCAAAGTGGCTTTCCTGTCATTAAAAAGCAGACAAGTAAATATGATTTCAAAGTATTAGAATCTCTCAAAAGGGGACAAATATGCTCTCAGAGCTAATAGGCATCACGGCCCTATTAGCTCTGAGACCAACTATGGAAAAGGGCTTTTTAGATACATGTTCTAAGATTAAGTACAAAGAATAAACCCTCATGTAAGTGTAGAAGAGAAGTACATTTAGAGAACCAAAAGGAATCAGACAAATCTTTGATTTGTATTAACAGTTGTTATTGTTACATGTCACCGAGTCAGCAACAACTCATAGTGGAACACTGCCTGGTCCGGTGCCAACCTCCTATCGTTGCTACATTTGAACCCACTGATGCGGCCACCGTATCAATCCACCTCACTGGGGGTCTTCCTCTTTTTCTCTACCCCTCCACTTTACCAGAGATGATATCCTTCTCCAGCGACTGGTCCCTCCTGACAACATGTCTGAAGTATGAGCAACGAAGTTTGGTCATCTTGGCTTCCAAGGAGTATTCTGGCTGCACTTCTTCAAACACAGAGCTGTTGGTTCTTTTGGCACTCCATGGTACTTTCAATATTCTCCTCCAACACCATAACTCAAAAGCATCAACTCTTCTATGGTCTTCCTTATTCACTGTTCAACTTTCACACGCATATGAGGTTACTGAAAATACTAGGGCTTGGATCAGGTGCACCTTAGTTCTCAAACACACATCTTTGCGCCTGAACACTTTAAAGTGGTCTTGTGCAGCAGATCTGCCTAATGCAATACATTGTTCGTTTGCTGCTTCCATGAGTGTTGAAGGTTGATTCAAGCAAACTGAAGTCATTGTCAACTTCACTCTTTTCTCCATTATAGGATGTTGTTTACTGGTCCAGTGGTGAGGACTTTTGTTTTCTTTACATTGAGGTGAAGCCCATACTGAAGGCTGTGGTCTTTCATTTTCATCAACAATTTTTAAGTCCTCTTCACTTTCAGCAAGCAAAGTTATATCATCTGCATATCGCAGATTTTTCTTCATGTAATCCAGTTTCTTGGATTATCTGCTCAGCATACAGACTGAATAAGTATGGTGAAAGAATATAACCCTGGTGCACACCTTACCTAACTTCAAACTATTCAGTGTTCCCTTGTTCTGTTCGAACAACTGCTTCTTGGTCTCTGTACAGGGTCCAAGAACATTTGAAAAGACATCAGGAGAGTGATTTCTGGCCCTTCCAACCAAGTAACAGAAAGCTTACTAGTTCATATGGTACAATTTCTTTAGCTCTGAAAACAACTATTACTAGAACACCTAGAAAGAAATTCAACAAAGACACAGAGGCACTAAACAACACAAGCAACCCATGTGATCTCAGAGATGCATACAGAACACTCCGTCCAACAACAGCACAATGGGCATTCTTTTCTAGCACACATGAAACATTCTCCAGAACGGACCACCTGGTAGGCCGCAAAGCAAGCCTTAATAACATTTAAAATGTCAAAATACTACAAAGCATCCACGTGGTAGGCAGCAAAGCAAACCTTAATAACATTTAAAATGTCAAAATACTACAAAGCATCTTCCAGATCATGTAAGAAAACAACAGAAAGTTCAAGGGGAAAAAAATTAAATACATGGAAATTGAAAACCACCTTGCTTAAAAACTACTAGGTAACAGAAGAAATAAAAAGCAAAATAAAATGCCTTGAATTAAATGAGAATGAAAACACAATATACTGAGACCTTTCGGACACAGCAAAAGCAGAGCTCAGAGGACAATTCATAGTAATAAATGTACGCACCCAAAAAGAAGAAAGAACCACAATCAACATTTTAACCCAACATCTCCACGAATAAGAAAATGCACACCAAAATAGCCTACAGTCATGAGAAGAAATAAATGAAAACGGAAACAGAATCAACAAGATTAGGAGTTGGCTCTTTGAAAGGATTAGTAAAATCAATAGATCACTGGTTAATCTAACAAAGAAAAGGAGAAAATACAAAGAACACAAATATAAAATGAAATGGGTAACATCACTGTAGAACCAAGTGAAATTAAAAAAGATAACAGAATACTGTGAAGAATTATACTCCTACAATTAAAAAATCTACTAGAAATGGACACATTTCTAGAAAGATTGCGTAACTACGTAACACACTGAAGTAGAAAATTTGAACAAACCTGTAACAAAATAAGAAACTGAACAGGTCATGAAAAAACAACAACAAAACTCCCTGACAACAACAACAACAACAAAAGGCTTGGCCCAGATGGTTTCACTGGTAAATTCTACCAAACATTCAGAAACAGAGTTACACCAATTCTACTCAAACTATTGCAGAATATGAATATTCCCAAATTTATTTTATGTAGCAGGCATAAATCAAAACCAGACAATATCAAAACCAGACAAAGGCATCCCTAAAAAAGAAAATTATAGACCAGCATCCCTCATGAACATAAACACTAAAATTCTCAATAAAATCCTTGCCAACAGAATTCAGCAACACATCAAAACAATAAAACATCATGATATTTATTCACCTTTGCCTGCCTGGTAGAATCCACACATTAGAATAACAATCAACATAATAACAGTGTAACTATCAACGTAACCTACCACATTAAAAAACAAAGAAAAAGACCCACATGATCATAATCCATTTATGCAGAAAAGGTATTGGAAAAAATTCAACAATGACTCCTGATAAAAACTCACTACAAAACAGGGATAAAAGAAAAATTCCTCAACATGATTAAGGGAATATTTACAAAGTCAACAACCAACATTACTGTCCAGAGAGAGAGACCGAAAGCATTCCCTTTGCACATGGGAACCAGACAAGACAAGGCTGCCCCCCTTACCACCACTCCTATTCCATATTGTACTGGATGTCTGAGCCAGAGCAGTGAGCAAGAAAACGAAATAAAAGGTAACCAACCAAAGCACACTCACTGTCAGCAAGTTGAATTCAATTCATAGCAACCCTATAAAGGGTTTCTGCGCATCTAAATTGTTATGGGAACAGAAAGCCTCAACCTTCTCCTGCAGAGTGGCTGGCTCATTTTGAACTGCGAACCCTGTGGTCACCTTTCCAGAGTCAATTCTACAACATTACCAGGACTCCTTCAAACTGGCGCAGAAGCAGTAAAACTCTCAATTTGCAGATGATATCATCCTATACACAGAAAATCCCAACGACTACAAGAAAATTACTGGAATCAACTGAGAGATTCTGCAAAATGGCAGGGTACAAGATCAACATACAAAAACCAGTCAAATTCCTTTACATTATTAGCAAAGAGAGCTTTGTAAAGGAAATAAGGAAAATTATACCATTAATACTCAAAAGATGAAATATTTACAATAAATATAACCAGAGCAACATAAGACCTATACAAAGAAAACTACAAAAGTCTACTACAAGATTAGTAACCCAATTTAAGATAGAGACATGCCATGTGATCTAGCAGCCCTACTACTAGGTATATAGCTTAGGGAAGTAAGAGCCATGACATTAATATATATATATTCCCTCATTCAGCATTATTTATAGTAACAAAAAGATGAACACAACCTAATTGCCTATCAAGGGGCACACAGTGGAATACTATACACTATTAAAGAATAACAAGGAGACTGCAAAGCACTTCAGAGCACCATGAACCTGGAGAACTTCATTCTTAGACAGGTATCAGGGGCAAGAAGTAAATGGAGCATGAATTACTAACTAGAGTGTAGATGAATATTAACTTCGGTCAAGGGAAAGACAACATACACTAAGGGGGAGGTCAGCACAAAACAGTCAAGGGCATGGCAGTCACTGGGAAGAGCACAAGAGTAAAAAGGAACAGAGGTAAAGACTGTTAGCTACGCAAGCCTGCAATAACAGTAACAACAACAATCTATGAGTTATAGACGCCCAAGCTGAAGAGTTGCAGGAAGGTGAATAGGGTTACATACACGAATACATAAAAAGGTTTGACAGAGAACATTGCTACAGATGTACCTGCACACATTACAAAGAGATTCATGAATAGAATGGAGCATACAGGGAGAAAAATTCAGAAAACTCTGTAGCTATAATCCTGAGAGAATGAGTCACAAAGCTTGGAGGTTCAGGACCATAATCTCAGGAGACATCAAAGTAAAGTGTCACAACATAGTCCTCAAAGAAAATGTTCTACATTCAACTTTGTTGAGTAGTGACCAGGGATTCAACAGCTTGTTGGTTGGAATGGTCATCTAAAGTTTCTCCCTGACTGGAAGAAAACAGAGTGAAGAAAATCAAAGGCACATGGAAGCAATTAGTCCAAATAACTAATGAAGCACATGAACCTCAGTCTCTACAGCTGTGAGGCCAGACATGCTAGATGGTGCCCAGTTACCACTACGGAAAGCTCTGACATTAAAAAGTGGATGAACGCAGTGGCAGCAGCAATGGACTCAAACCTAAAAACAATTGTGAGGATGGCAGAGGACCAGACAGGGTTTTGTTCTGTTGTGCTTAGGGTCACAATGAGTTGGCGCTGACTCAACAACACCTAACAACAAGAAACCTTGTGAGCGCAGCCCTCTTCCTTGAATCGGACGGGTACAGCATATCTCTTTAAAGCCACTGTTTTGATTAGACCTTTTAAGAAAGCCCCTTAATGTGATTAAGACAAGTGTATTACTAAGAGTATTTGTCCACGGTTATGTACTGATCAGAAAGACAAGTTTAAACACATTTTGTTTGGAATAAACTCAAGCATGTATGAACTAAAACTCTAGCCGCAATACTATTTTACTTACCCTTGTATATTATATAAATGTTAATAAACATACCCTTTCATGATAAACAAAATACTAAACTAATAATAATAAACAGACAAACACTCTACACGAAACCAAGAGATCTCCGTAAGTAAGAATAATCTACTGTGTTCATGGATAGAATGACTTAACATTGTGAAAATGCCAACAACTAACCAAAGCAATCTACGGATACAAAGCAATTCCAATCAGACTCCAATATCCTTCCTTAAAGAAATGGAAAAATTAACCATCAATTTTATATGGAAAAGAAAAAAATTCCCGCATAAAGAAAGCACTAAAGAACATCAAAGCAGAAAGCCTCATACTTCCTGATCCCAAAACCTACTGCACAGTCATGCTAGTCATAATAGCCTGGTACTGGTACATCCAGACACGGACCAATGGAACAGAACAGAATCCATCCACCTACGGACAGCTGATCTTCGACAAAGGGTCAAAGCTCATTAAATGAGGAAACATAGTCTCTTTAATAAATGGTGCTGGCAAAACTAGAAACAAATGTACAAGACCCGTATCTCAGACCATATACAAATATGAACTCGAGATGGATCAAAGACCTAAATGTAAAACCTAGATCTATAAAGACCACCAGAGAAAAGACAGGGCTATGTCTTCAGCCTATAACTGACTGGATTTGCTATAAAAGAGGAATTCAAATGTTCCCTGGGAAATAGGTTTCCTGTTATGCCTTTGTAGAGTATGGGGCCTTAGGTGGAATCCTGAGCCCTATCCAGAACCTTTTGAAGTGGGACAGTTCCACTTGAAAGGACATGCAGGCCAACCCAGAACTGCTGGGAGAACAGAAGATTCATATGAAAGGAAGATCTGCAGAAAAAAGCAGACTGTTTGGACAGTTGGAGTATCAAGCAAGCTGTGTGCTTTGGAGGCATCAAGTGAGTAAGTCAGCCCATCAAGGAAAACCCCCTTCTAAGACTGAAATTCAAAAGGAACCTGCCAGAAGTCTAGTAGGCTTGCTAGGTCTACTTGTGAGTGGAAGTAGGGGAATTGTAGCAATGAAGACATGGGCTGAGTTTGGTCACGGACCTCGAGATGCAAGAGAGAGAGAAGAGGAAGGCCTGGCTGGTGTGCAATTTAGAGAGCTGTGTCAACTCCCAAGCCCATGTGCACTGACCTAACCACTGGGGGCTAGGGCTGAGAGCAAAGCAGCCAGCTGGTCTGAAGTGCAGGAAGGGATGCAAGAACTCCCAAACTTGCAGCAGGCACCCATTTGACCTAGCCTGGATGGCTAGCTGACCAAAACTCCACCAGATATTTGATACTGTGAATGTCAACTGCTACAATTTGATGAACTGGACCTCTGCTTATGGATGCAGTTGCTCAACAGTCCAACAGGAATGGAAGGAATCTTCATAAAAAGGAACAAGTGTCTTTCTTTCCTCAGTGCACTGGGTTGACAGGGATGGGCAATTTAGACACTGACTACCAAAAATGGAGGGCTATGAAGGCTCAAAGTGGCAGGCTTATAAGCTTTCCTGAGTCTGCTTACTTTCAAAACAAGGAGGGTAAGGTAGAAGAATCCCCACTGAATAGTTTCCCTTTTTTCCAGATGGATCTAGTGAAAGGGGTTGGGGATCAACGATGGTGACAGGATTTTATGATTCAATTGTGAGTAACTGTGATGGTCACAACGGGAATTGTAGAAGATGTGTAACTAACAGGGCGGAGTAGTTACTCTTTCATTTTAGGAACAGAGGATCCTAGGACCATAAAGAAGGAAGAGCATGAGTGGAGAGCAAGAGCAGCTTTGGGCTCTTGGTCCATGACTGAGTAAGGCTGTGTGTCTGCAGGCAGGAGGCTGGCTTACAGAATATGCCCTCTGTACATTTAAATGAACCCATACTTTTTGTTTTGAATGTGTACATCAAGTATGTTTGCTTTGTTCATTTGTGAAATGTAAGATGTAAATGGAGAGCCACAGGGAGGAAGCGGGACAACTGTTGTTACAGGGAGGGGACTGTAATCACTGGGATGAAACAAAGTATATGATTGGTTGAATGTAAAGCTGATGATCTTGTCTACTAACCTTCACTCAATTCACAATAAAAAGTTTTTTTTTAAAAAAAGTTTATAAACTCGGGCCCTAGTGTATGACCTAAATGTAGCATCAAACACAACTAAACACACACAGCAGAAGACAAACTAGATGGCTGGGACCTCCTCAAAACCAGGCACTTATATCCCCATCAAAAGATTTCACCAAACCTACACCTATAACTCAGTAGCTCAAAAGAGGAAACAAGTCCCTGCTGCAAGAACTGTACCCACCCCTCCACACAAAGGGTAGACAGGGATGGGCAAATTGGACATTGGCTACACAAAATGGGGGGTGGGATACAAAGGCAAGAAGTGACTGACTTACAAGCTTTCAAGAGGGAACCTAGATCCAGAGGGCATGGAGGAAGGTAGACTCTCCAGTGAGTGGTGTCCAGCCTGTCCAGGAAGGGCTGACGAAATGAAATATAGATGGGTCTCTTGTAATGCAATGGTGAATAATTGTTATCAAGACTGATTGAGAGAGCTGGAAATCTAAAGATGGACATTTTGTAACAAAGAGGGGAGTGATTGATTTATCAGTCTAGGAGCAGAGGACCCTGGGACCATCAATGGAGAAAAGCGAAGAGCGGAATCCTACCCAGAGAGGCAGTGAGGCCTGGGGATGGAGGCAGAAAAGACAACGTCAAGAGATGGTGGGGCTGGGGGCTCGGGATCAGGAGATGGAAAGGGGCTGAGGACTGTGGTGGGAGGGGGCGTGCAGGTTTACAGGGTACACCCCTTGGTTGGGTGAGGATGCATGGACAGGATGGTAACTATGCCAACGAAATGATGGATGATGGAATGAATGTAGAGCCGATGTTCTCTCGTGTAGATTATCACACAATTCACAATAAAACATAAATAAAAAAGATTCCACCAAAAGAAAAAGAGAACCCACGGACAAGGAATAAATTTTGGCAGCAAGTTATTAGACAAGGGATTATTCTATAAACTTTATAGGAAACATTCAAACCTCAACAAAAGACAAATAATCCAATTAAAAAACAGGCAGAGGACATGAACAAACATATCACCAAAGAAAACATTCAGGCAGCCGATAAATATATATTAGCCATTAAAGAGATGTGTAACAAAACAACAATGACATATCATTTTCCACCTGCATTAATACCAGAGTTCAAGAAAACAGAAAACAAACACTGGTGAGGATGTGGAGAGACTGGAACTCTCATAAACTGTAGGTGGGCTGTGCAATGGCATTTGGTTAAAATGCTGGAAACAGAAGGAACGTATAATCCTGCAATCCCATTGTGGTTGGTAGGTGCCGCTGAGTGGGTTCTGAGTCACAGAAACCCCGTTTAGCAGTGGCTGGTGCCCACGTGGCAGTCCAGTACTGATCCTAAGCGCCACCCCAGCAATTCCACTACTACGTATGTATCCTAGAGAAGTAAGAGTCGTGACTTAACTAAATACACACACACCCATGTTCATAACAAGGCGCTCTGGTAGCGTAGTGGTTACGAATTGGGCTGCAAACTGCAAGGTCAGCAGTTCAAAACTACCAGCTGCTCCATGGGAGAAAGATGAGGCTTTCTGCTCCCATAAAGATTTACAGCCTCAGAAGCCCTGTACAGGGTCGCTATGAGTCGGAACCGACTCCAGGGCACACAGCCACCATCACCATGTTCATAGCAGCACTACTTACAACAGCAAAAAGATGAAAACGACTTCAACACCCATTAAAGGAAGAGAAAACAAACTACAGTGTGTATATACACAATTAACACCACACAGTGCTGAAGAATGATGCAAAGCAACTCAGAATGCGGATGCACCTGGAGGACATTACCCTGAGCGAAATGGCAATCACAAAAGGGCACATACTGTAAGTTATGACTATTTTACAGGACCAGCACTGGACTGCAAACCACAAAGTCAGCAGCTCACACCTACCAGGTGCTCCTTGGAAATCCTACACAGAGTCACCATGAGTTGGAATCGACTTGATGGCACGTAACAACAACTATTTTAAAACAGGAGTGTGGTGGGTCTGTATGATAAACATTAGATTGCAAACCACAAAGTAGATGGTTTGAGCCCACCACCTGCTCTGAGGGAGAAACATGAGACTTTTTTGCTCTTCCAAAGATGTTGTTGTTGTGAAGTGCCGTCAAGTCGATTCCGACCCACAGCGTCCCTTTATAGTGTTTCCAAGGAGCAGCTGGTGAGCTTGAAACACTGACCTTGCAGTCTGACGCATTAGCCCACAGCGCCACACCAGAACTACACAAGGTTGCTATGAGTCAGAACCGACTTGACAGCATTTAACAAATATTTTAAAAGGAGTCAAAGGGAAGGGAGGGTAATTTTAAGAACAAACAAAATAAAACCCCAGTTATTATTTGATAACCACCATAAAGAAATGCCAGCATGAAAGCTAGAAAACCCAACTTCTCAAAGACGCAAACACGCAAAAGCACACCAGTGCTCGCACACAACACAGAGCTAACTGGGGTGAAACATTCGGCCTAAACCAAAGGACAGAGAGGGAAACTGGCCAGAAATGCAATGCAGTGAACTACTTAATGTGGTCCTTCCAGCCTGCCTCCTAACTCCCACCACATGACTGGGTGGGGATGGTTGTTGTAAATGAGTTGGGTTTCTGAGGAGTGGTTGGTGGGTTTGCATGGCCGACCCGTGGTCAGCAGTCCAGTGCTTGCCCTATAGCACCATACCAAGACTGAACTGACTGGGTTTTTGCTGTTAAGTGATGCCAGTCAGTTCATAGCAACCCTGTGTAAATGGCTGGTGAGTTTGAACTGCTGACTTTGCGGTTCAAACTGATATTGTGGTCCACTGTTTATCATACAGCACCATACCAGGGCTCCAATGACTGGGTTATTGTTGTTATTAAGTGCCATCAAGTCGAATTCGACTAATAACGACCCCGTTAAAGGTTTCAAGGAGCAGCTGGTGACCTTGAACTGGCAATCTTGGGGTTCAAGACAACTTTGCAGTCCAGTGCATTAGCCCACAGTGCCACACCAGGACTCCGATATTCACAAATAGAAAATAAGGTATGTAAATCCCCTGTGGGGTGGGGCCCCACAAATAAGGTACATGGAATTCTAATGTGGGGCCTGGTTAGTTTTGCCATCCCACCATGAGCGTGAAAGCTAGAAGCATAAAGGGGGCTCACTACCACCAAGGAGGAGGAGGCAGGAGTACAGCAAGTCTTTTAGATCTGAGACCCCTGAGCTGAACCCCGTCGATCCAGCAGACGGAACGGTAACACCAGTGGGGGTGAGAAATGGCAAGCTAAGAGGCAGACAGGTGGCTTTCCTGGCCCGCGGGAGTAAGGCAACTGAATGCTCCGGGGCAGGAGGTTTGCTAGCGAAGTGGCGTGACTCTGGGCAGTTATCTAGGGTGACTGGTTTGCTGACCCTGTAGTTAAGAGCTGACAATTCTGTGGCAGAGTGGGGCACCTCCAGATACTTATTGGAGCTAAAGAGTTTTGTGGAGTCTTGGTGTGGCACTGGAGAATAAAGCACTGAAACGCAAGGTCAGCAGTTCAAACCCACCAGCCGCTCCTCGGAAATCTATACAAGGTCGCTATGAGTCGGGACCAACTCGACAGCACTTAACAACAGAAAGCTTTATAACACTTGGTCGAGCAGGGCAGAGGCTGCGAGGCCAACAGACTGAGGGCTAGAAAGAGACTAGCCCATGGGCCTCGCTGAGAAGACACTTTCTTGATCACAGGACTGTATTTTGATTTGCTTCTGAAGCTGAACTGTAGGGGATTCCTTTCCTAACAAACCCTGTAATTTTGAGTATTGTCGTTGAGTTCTGCGTGGCCACTGCAATGATCAAACCCAGCGGGGAGGTAGAGAGTGCCGTAACAAGGACAGCTGGTGTCAAAAGTGGCAAAAAGGTTGGCGGGTATAGGCATGTCTGACTTCTGCCCCCAGTCTCTCCACACCCTTGCCAGCATCTGTTGTTTTCTGCAGCTTTGCTCGTAACGCAGGTGTAAGCTGAGCTCTCATTGCTGTTATGATGCACCCGTGTGTTGGGCAACTGATGCTGACTCTTTCACCCCCTGGTGAAACGAAAGGAGGTCAGCTGCCACCCCCATGTCGTTTTTGCAAAGATGTTTGTGGGAAACCCTGCTTGTCATTCCACTTCATGGTCAGGATGGGAACAGGGCATCTCCCTCTTACTTTCTGCTTTCAGGGAGCATGCTGCTGTGCTGAAACTGACAAAAGAACCACCTAACTGCCTGACGTCTGCTTTCCATGCAAACACTGTACGGGAGTCTCTGCCTAGGTGGCGCCAACTGTAACTACTCGTCTCAGAACACTGGTTTCTAAAGGCTCTGAGTACACACTGTTCAAACCCACCGACTCAGCCCACCTCCTCCCTCACCAACCTTCTCAGCCATGGCATCCATGTAGTCCTGTCGCTGGTATTCTCGGCGACGCAGGTGCCTGTACACGTGGAACTCCCCGCTGCCGGCCCCAGCACTTGAACCTACAGCCAGGACAGTCCAGAGTTCATGACAAAATCCAGTTATCAATGCAGTCTACCTTTAACCAGAGAGACTAAACAAAGAAGTTGGAAGTAATGGGAGGGACCAGGCCTGCTTTTTTCCATATTATACCCCAGAACCTAGCATGGTGGTGGTTATGTGCCGTGGAGTCGGTTACGACTCATAGTGACCCTGTGTAGGGTTTCTGAAGCTCTAAATCTTTACCACAGCAGAAGGTCGCATCTCAGTGCCTGGCATATCATGCGACTGTTAAGTGCTGTCAAGTTGGTTCTGACTCACAGTGATCACCTGGAGGTTTTCCGAGGCTGTAAATCTTTGCAGGAGCAGAAAGTCTCCCTTTTCTGCCATGGAGCAGCTAGTGGGCTTGAACTGCAGATGGTATGGTTCACAGGCCATAGTGCTTATCCTACAGAGCCATTGTGTTCCCTGACATATCACAGGCATCATTAAAGATTTGTTGCATGAATGCTGAGTGCAAAGTCCCTGGAAATTCCACTCCAAAACAGAATTAGAGGAAGAGGAGACTGTGGTTCAGTGACAAGGAACTTGGAGCCAGCCTGTGAAGATCCCACATCTGGCATGATAGATTTCTATTGAGTTAAAACATGCTCACGACATATTAAGTGAAAAAAGTAGGTTACAAAACAGTGTATGTAAAACAACCCAAGTTTTGTAAAAACATTGTTTTCTTAATCTTGAAGGGCTTTAATTATTGAGATTCCGAAGGCAAAAGGCACCACTGTTGAGACAGTCTCGACTCAGAGAAACCCTAGACCCGTTACATGCAGACTAGAACTGCTCTACAACAGTAAAACACACGTCCATTTACAACCCACTAATATTTGTTTCTGTCATGCTTCCCTTAGGAATTGCACGTGTATAAGCCCTAGACCAAGGAGCTCTGGTAGCGTCGTGGTTACGAATCGGGCTGCGAACTGCAAGGTCAGCAGTTCGAAACTAATAGCTGTTCCGCAGGAGAAAGATGAGGCTTTCTACTACGGTAACGATTTATAGCCTCGGAAACCCTGTACAGGGTCACTATGAGTCGGAACCGACTCCACAGCACATCACAACAAGCACTAGACCAACAGTCAAAAGTCTGGCAATTCAAATCCATCAAGAGGTGCCTTGGAAGACAGGCCTGACAATCTCTTCTAAAATGTCACACAGCCTTAAAACCCCATCCTGAGCAATTCTAGTCTGCACACACAATGTCATTGTGAGTTACAACTGACATGATGGGAATTAACAACAGATGTGGACAGGTATGTGCCAAGTAACAAGAGAAATGGGTCAGCAGGCACAAAGATGACCCACAGCAAATCAAAACAAACAAAACATTAAAAAATCAATACTTTATTAGGAATAATGCAGGAGAAAATACTCTAATACCAAACCATAAGCAACAATTTCTTATCTTCTTTTCCCTATCAGAAATCAAATATCAACGGAATATATCTAGCTATGCTTTCAAAGTGATATTTACTGAAAGACATTACCCATAACATCTCTGACAAATTCTGGGGGAGGTCGAGGTGCCCATTCATTCATCTTTTCTGGAATTGGAACAGATTTGTCCTGCAACATTTAAACACAATGTTTTAAAACAAAGGCATGTATAAGAACGACCTTGCTGACAAAGTTAAATCTCCTAAAACCAGAGAGTGTTAACTAAGAAGGCGAAGCACATAGTTCTGCTCCTTTGACCCAGAGTTGCTTTTCTGTTCTTCCCTGTCTTGGCTGTACTTCATCCTGTATCCTCTGGGGCCATTTACAACTCACAACCTTGCCAGGGCTCTACTTATTTCTTCTGGGCAGAACCCAGGAAAGCAGGTCACCTATTATGTTACACCTGTTACTGTAAAGTGCCCTCGAGTCGATTCCGACTCATAATGACCCTGTATGAGTTTCTGAGGGGCAGCTGGTGGCTTTGAACTGCCGACCTTGCAATTAGTAGTCCAGTACTTACGGAGTCCTGGTGTGGCGCTGTGGGTTAATGCGCAAGGTCGATTTGAACCTTAAGGCCGGCGGTTCAAGCTCACCACTCGCCCCTTGGAAACCCTATACAGGGTTGCTGTGAGTCAAAACTGACTCCATGGGGCTTAACAACAACTTATTCTGTAGCGTCGCACCAGGAGTCCGGTCAGGGCTATAAACCCCTAACTCAAACACCACTAAGGGAGAGCCAACCCTTTCCAGTCCAAATCCTAAGAGACATTCTCATCCAATGCTTTTTATTTTTGAGGGGGCTGAGGCTCGATCTGGGAGTGACTTGTCCAATGTTTTTCGGCTGATGCCTAACTACCGGTGCAGTTTGGAAGAAAATAAACCCTTGGGCTAATACGCAACTTCTGTTTTCAGTCGAAAGCTTTTGTTCAAAGTTCAACTTTATCACAGGGAAGCCGCAACACAGTGGGAGGAGATCCAACATGAGGACCTATGGGAAGCTCACTACCTGCGGGGCGGACTACGCCGTCCTAACCGCACAGCCTTAGGTCCTGGGGGCTCGGGTTCTGAGTTCAAATTTGACGGCGGAGGTGGGTGGGCAGGTGGGCGGAAGGGTGTGGGAGTGCGCCTCGTCTCACCGGGTTCTTCATGAGCCGTTCCAGTTTGAGCTTTTGCTCCTCCGCCGCCGTCTTGGGGATGACGAGCGCCTGCGGCTCTTTTTTGGGCCTGGGCTGTCGCACCGCGGGAGCGGCTGAGCTCGCCATAGCAGCAGCCTTCCTGTTTGCCTAGCAGGCAGCAGCGGCGCGCACGGATGACGACAGAGTCACGCGCAACGACTCAAGGCAGGGTTAGGGCGGGGCGCCAGCCAGACGGAATCTACTGAATATTCATGAGCCCGACGCCAGTGCGGGCTATTTTGAGCAAAACTGGTTGATTCATTTCCTGTTTCAGAACAAATCAGTGCAGCTGCCGCCAGCGTTCCTAGGGCAAGAGGTGGCTCTGTGGCTCCGAGTGATCCAGCCCCTGGCGGCCTATGCCGCCTTCCGAAAGCTTTATGGCGCCGCAGCTTTCAGCATCTTCTCCCGCGGTCCTTCCACCTCCGGGCCTTTGTCTGGTCCCCACGCCTTCCGTTCCTTTATTGAAGGCAGAGCTACGGAAGGACCAGGGCCATATCGCCAGTGCCCACCTCGAATTACTCTACGCCTGGCACCCAACAAATTGATCTTGGCTGAGTGAATGAGCTTTTTTTTACTAGAAAGCCAAGAAACCCTTCTCCTCTGGAAGCCTTGGTGTTTCCTTCTGGATCCAGATAATCCATTCCCCCAGGACATTAGCATCACACAAGGCCACTCTGTGACCATAGTGGATCAAGGCATAAACAAGACTGCTCTGTACCCATATTTGAACTCAGTCAAAAACAGGAATACTACTCTAACCTGTATAAGGCCCAACATCTGCCCATTCTGGCTAATGAGTGACCGATGTTTCTTTATACCTTTAACCTCGACTCATTCCTCTCACTTGAGATATTTATTGATATCCAGTTACGGAACTTCTGATTCTTGGGAGTTTATGTTGCTCTTGTTAAGTGCCGTAGAGTCGCTTCCAACATAGAGACCCAGTATAGGGTTTCTGGTGAGTTTGAACTGACGACCGTGTGGTTCAAACCAACCTTGCGTTCCTGCGCTTATCCTACAGCGCCACACCAGGACTCCTGACAGCATATAATCCAAAGTAAAAGGCCGGTTACTAGAACCCTTCCCCAAATCACCTAACACAAGCCCCCATCCCATAGTTATATCTTGAGGATCAGTGGCATTTTCCTCCTTGTAGTTCCTGCACGACTACAGATGAGTTCCTGGAGGTCTTTACTGACACAGGTTTTCTTGTTTATCCTTTGTCATCTCATTGAGCGGAAAAGGAGCCCTGGTGACGCCGTGGGTTAAGCGCTGGGCTGCAAACCACAAGGTCCGCGGTTCAAATCCACCAGTCACTCTGCAGGAGAAAGATGAGACTGCTCCCTTAAAGATGGAAAGTCTCAGAAACCCTCCGAAGCAGTTCCACTTTGTCCTGTAGAGTTGCTATGAGTTGGAATCAACTCCAAGACTATGGTTTCAGCATCTTTTTGGCTTTAGAGAATGGAAGTGGTTCTGTCCTCTGCTCTATCCGCTAGTGTCTGGTGCAAGGACTGGATCACAGCAAATCATTCAATTCACATTTTCTGGATGGATATAGGACCTTCATGCAGCAGCTGCTGTTGCCGTCCACTCAGCCTGCTTGACCAGGACAGCTCTCCTACAGTGTCCCCAGCAGGACAGATGGGCAGTCAGGTAGAGAGCATCTGGTGGGTGCTGTATTAGCTCTTAAGGGCAGTCCTGACTGCCTGGTGGATTTCTGGAAAGACCAAAGGTGATGAATCAGGATAAATCCTTGAGTGGCCCACCTGCTGCTGGAACCTGGGAAGGGCTTGCCTTGGGTGGGGACAGAGGACACATATTCATCCTAAGCACATCCCCCAGGAACCTGGGCACCTCGTTTTTCTCCCCATATATGCCATGCAACTTTACCTGCAGAGTCTGTTTCTCCCCAAAGAACTCCCACACACTCTCCATAGCTGTCTGAGATGCCCCACTTCCTCTTCGAAACTTCTCTGCCTGCCCTTCCTGCTTCCTTCTTTGTGTTTCCGCCGCTCTGGTGTGGTCCTGATGGCTAGTGTGGCAGTTACTTCAGCATTTCCTCACCATCTGCCTCTTCACCAGCCAGAGAGCTCCTTGAGGAGGAAGAGGGATGAGGAGGGAAGGAGTTCACAGCTGCCAGAGAAATAAACACGTGAATGAATGTGTCAAAGAGATGATTCGGAGAATGAATGAACAAGCAAGTGTGGGAAAGACTGAATAAGCCGTAAGTGTAGGACAATGGATAACACAAGAGTCAATGGATCAGCAGAAAGTTACAGAGCCAGGAAGGCCGGGCCGGCATCTTCCTGGCACCTCCAGCTCAGGGTCTGGCAGAGCTGGCGCTTGGCAGAGAGCTGCTGAATGGAAAGTTAAATGAATTAGTTAAGTGAATGAATGCACAAAGGTGGGAGGAATACAAAGGAGCTGGTGAAACAGCCTCAATGGCTAGGCTGCTCTATGTGTGTTGGACATATTTATCATTTGATTTCTCATACAAGGAGACCAACACCCAGAGGGCTAAGTGTCTGGCTCAGGGTCACACAGTGTCAAACCTAGCATCTGACCTTGGATCTGTGGTGGTCTGAGTGGGTGTGCACTCACAGATGGATGAACCAAACAGACTCTGGTGGGAGACCTTTATGTGATGCCCTCATAAGGCATGGTCTTGACTACTTGCCAAAAGGTTGGTGATTCAAATCCATCCAAGGTGCCTCGGAAGACAGGCTTGGCAATCTGTTTCAAAAAGGTCACAGCCTTGAGACTTTTTTTTGCGTGTGTGTTTGTGTGGAGTTTTTACCCTGTACACATGTGAGTCGAGAGCAATTTGGTGACAACTAACTGCAACAAATCGTAGGACTGAGACTCCTTATCAGTTCCCTCTCCCACACCACAGGCTGCCCCTACAGGAGTGTATTAAGACCTGGAGTGCTGCATCTCTGCCACCAGAGGGCAGCAGAGCCCCACCTAGATGCTCCTGCTGGCTTGTGCCCTGGAGTCTAACTATGAAGCCCAAGAATTTGCCTTTCCCGAAACCAGAGCTGAGTCTTGGTGTCTTGCTTTGAGTTAATGTGCTGGACTGCAAGGCAGCCACTCCTTGAAAACCCTACACAGGGTGGCTGTGAGTCAGAACTGCCTCGATGGCACTTAGAGCTGGGCAACTAGGGAGTCAGGTCCACAGCGCTGGAAGACACCAGTGCTTTGAGTCTGGCAGACTTGGTACCAAATTTGGCTCCACAAGGAACTTAACTTCTCTGAGCCTGTATCCCTGTGTGCAAGATGGGGACAAGCAGACCTACTCTTGAGAGAGGCCGTGGATAAAATGATGTGATAGTAGGATTGTGCCTGGCACCCAATACCAGGTGACCAACTGTCCCAGTTTGTTCCCCCAGGGGTTTTCTAGGACATGAAGCTTTTCGTACTGGAACCAAGAAAATCCCAGGCAAATCGGGTCAGTTGGTCATCCTAGAGAAGTGGGTACTTCGTACCAAAATAGCAAAGCTTTTGATAACTATTCCGTAAGTTGAGTTTCTCTCTGAATGAGTGTAAAATGAAGGGCATACCAGTGTTCCCAGTAGCGTTGATCCCTGGACGTCAGACTTACCTTGACTCATCCAACCTTTTAACTAGTTCTGACACCACTCTCCCTCCCACAGCACTCTCTCCTCCCCTTCTGGATGGGGGGGGGGAGTTTGCCATGGCCACACAGACTTTACAAATTACCCTTACAGTTAAATGATTTACTAAGGAATAGGGTACAAGGTAGGATCAGGATCAAGAAGCTTGTAGGCAAAGTCACCTATCTTCAGCAGGACTGTCTCAGCTCCTCTTGATCCTTCAGGCTTTGTCTCAGCCCCCTGAGAAAAGCCACCTGTCACCACCACCTGTGCTGTAGGGCCCCTTCCAAGCCTCTTGCTGTTGTATCTGCTGCCGGACTCTTTCTGGGCTTCTCGCTGTCTTCACTGTTACAGTCTTTGAATCACATTACAATTTTTTTTTTTTTTAACTTTTTATTGTGAACTGAAGACAAGATCATTAGTTATACATTTAACAAATCCTACACTTTATTTCAAGGAGCTCTGGTAGCGTAGTGGTTACGAATCGGGCTGTGAACCTCAAGGTCAGCAGTTCGAAACTAACAGCTGTTCCGTGGGAGAAAGATGAGGCTTTCTGCTCCCCTAAAGATTTACAGCCTCGGAAACCCTGCGCAGGGTCGCTATGAGTCGGAACCGACTCCACAGCACATAACAACAATAACAACAAACACTTTGTTTCATCTCAACGATTGAGATCCCTTCCATGCAACCACTTCCTCCGCGTGGTTCCTATTTCTATACCCTCCACTTCCCATCCCTTCTCAACTTTGTCTTTAGTTAATGTTGCCTCTTTGTTTTGAATGATTGACCACTTCATGGTGAGCCTACCTTACTAGTGTTGTTGCCCCCCAGCACCCGCATATCTGCTGCTTGACTGAAAATTGTGCCACAAGATGAATTACTTACCAGACCCAAAGGGTGGTCAAGGGTCATAGTCTCAGTTTCCTCCAGTCTTTTTAAAAAATAACTTTGAATTTTGTTCCACATTTTCTCCCACTCTATCCAGGCCTTTCAGAGCAATTGGGAGTGGTAGCCAGATGCCATCCAGTTCTGGTCACAGATTCGTGGAGATGGATGTTCACATGGCCCATTAGTCTGTTGAACGAATTGATTCTAAGCATCTTCAATTCTCATCTCTCTTCTTTTTTCCCCTATATGGAGAGACCAACAGCTGCACCACCCATTACAATTTTTTAGCAGATTCTTCACCTCCTCTCTACTTATTTCCTACTTCAACTTTTCATCTTACTTCCTATGTCTCAAAAACCTCTGTGGGGCTGGCTGCCTAACTACACAAAACTCTTGTCAATTTCAAGGCATGGAACTCACAGCAGGGCCTTGTACAGACCAATCCCCTCTTGTGAGCCATAGACACTTCATTTACATAGTATGGTTACAACTCACCTCATTTGCGTGTCTATTGACAAGTCCCTGCAAGATACATACCAATCACAATGTAGGGTGTAGTCCAGGGCCAGACAAAAAAAAATATCAGACCTCAAATTATTTACAGCTTGCCCAGAAAATGTCAATCAATATAGCAAAAGTAACAAACCCTCTGGCGTAGAAAGCTAAGGCCAAGGTAACTCTTCAGAGTCTAGGAGAAAATGGCTCAAGGTGTTTTTCCAAAGAACCAAATGTGGCAAAAGGCCACATAAAGAACTCATTTCACCATAATTAATGAGTCTTTGTTCTTTTCACAATAGTCTAATCGGTATCCTACTACCAATGACAAGAAAACAGTTTGAAAACAAAGATGAAATATTCTCACTTCAGAAAAGATTTTGTTAGCTTCTTTTAAGGTTAGACATACAATTACTTACAACCCATAAGAAATTAAAATATATGTCCATGGACAGACCTGTATGTGATTGTGTGTATTGTCATTGTTGTTGCTTTTAGCGCCATAGAGTTGATTCTGACTCATAGCGACTGTACAGGGTTGTCAAGGTTGTGGACTTGAACCACCAACCTTGTGGTTAGTGCCTTATCCTACAGAGCCAATCTCACAAATGTATATAGAAGCTTGATTTGTAATTGCTAAAAATTGGAAACAATCCAATGTCCATAAAACTGTGGTAAAGTCGATACAATGTCATACTTGTGACTCAACAATGAACAGGAAATAACTACAGACACTTGTACAACAGGTGACTCTCAGGAGCATGATGCTAAGTGAATGAAGCCAGATTCTAAAGGATGTTTTCTGAGTGATGCCGTGTTTGCATTACCTTGTGGAAAAGCCTAAACTATAGGACCATGAAGCAGATCAGGGCCAAAGATTGACTTCCCTAGGAATTTTGGGGGTGATGAAATATTCTATTTGGGATTGTGGTGGTGGTTACATGATTTTTTGGTCAAAATTCATCAAATTAACATTAAAAGCAAATATGTGCTTACCAGGTTTGGAGGAAGGAGCCACTCCCGTTGTCTGAAATGACTTTGGGGAGCAGTCCCAGTCTCCAATCCCTTGTACTTAACTGGGGTGGGTCAGGCTCTGAAAAATCATTTCTACCTAGCATGGGGCTAGGGGCTGGGGCTGACAGGTTTTTGGGTTTTTTTTCTTAATATTCATATAGACAATTTAATCAGTGTTTGTTCATTATCCACATTTACATTTGAAGCAGATTCCTGGAATATAAATAAAAGATTTCAGAGCAATTGTATTGGCTTTCATTTTGGGCTGGGATACACAAAATCAAAACCAAACCCAATGCTGTTGAGTAGATGGAGTCTGAACGGTCCTATATGATGGAGTAGAATTGCCCCATAGGGTTTCCAAGACTGTCAATCTCTTTAATTTTTTAAAAAATGTTTTACTGTGAATTATGTCATAGTTTACATGGGAGAACGTTAGCTTTACATTCATCCCATGGTATATCGTTTCATTGCCATGGTTACAATCCCCTCTACGCATCATACCAACCAAAGGGTATATATACCCTGCAAGCCTGCTCCCCAGTCATCAGCACACAGTCCCTCTACCTCTCTAGGTCTAGAGTCCCCAGCTGCTCCATCTCTCCACCTCATCATCTCTGCCTCCATCTCTGGCATCACTGTGTCTCTGGGTAGGGTCTCACACTCCCCTCTTCTCCCTTGATGGCTCCAGGGACCTCAGCTCCTGGACTGCAAAGTTAATGACTCCCCTCCTTTTGCTACAAAACATCTACCTTTACATTTCCTACTCTCACAGTCAGTCCTGATAACAATTATTCACTATTGTACCACAAGGGATCTACCCCCATCTCCTTTCATCAGCCCCGCCCAAACAGATTGGATACTACTCAGTGGAGATTCTACCTTCCTCCACACCCTCTGGATCTAGGCTACCTCTTGAAAGCTTGTAAACAAGTCACTTCTTGCCTTTGTAGCCCCTTCCATTTTGGGTAGTCAATGTCCAAGTTGCCAATCCCTATCTACTCTGTGTATGGATTGGGAAAGTGGCAGCATCGATGGACTCAAGCGTGGCAACAATTGTGAGGTTGGCCCAGGACCAGGCAGTGTTTAGTTCTATTGTGCATAGAGTCACTATGAGTCGGTACTGACTTGATGGCACCTAACAACAACAACAACCCCCCTGTAACCATCATAGATTGTTTCTTTCATCAAGAAAACCTTTTTGATTTACAACTTTTTACAACATTTGAGCCAATGTCTCTTGTTTCTTCATGTGAGCTAAAATTGTTGTCTCTGGGGCATTGTGGGGTTTGTTGTATTTGTAAAAACAAACAGTGCCATTGTTGGACCTGGAGAGGATACATTTCAGGGATGGTGGTGTTCCTACAAGTCCAGGAGGACGGATGTGACAGCAGAGTTCCTGGCCCAGATGGAGTTCCTATTGGCCTCAGTGTTATCTATGTTCAGTGCACTCAATCCGGAAGTGGGGACCTTTGATGGAGCTGGTTTCTGTGTCTGTTAGGATCACACGGAAGCTAGGAGCAGTGTGACTGGTTAAGTTCAAGTCTGGGGGCTCTGTAGGTTTTGTAGGTCTAAAACTGATCCCACCTAAATCCAGGCACCAAAGTGGCACACCGAAACGGAATAGCTGTCATGGCTTCCAACTCCCACAGAGCAGGCTCTGCACAGGGGGTGGACGAGGGTGGGAGTTGGTGGGAAGCTGACACTTCTGGTCACTAGGGCAGCATGGGAAAAAAGAAGAAATGGTACCTTTTCTGTGGTCCTCACGAATCCGCAATGCCAGGCTGCCAAAGCTGGTGGCAACAGATGGTAGGGTCATGTCTGGCTGGCTGTTCACCAGTCAGTCTCCCTCTCTCATGGTCCCTGCTTGGCCTCTTCTTCCAGCAAGCACTCCTTCCAGCTCTCTTACCTTTCTTCTGAAGTTCAAGGTGCCAGAATTTTCATCTGTGTCTGTTTCATTTGGTCTCTTACGTCTTTGTGGTAGAGGGTCTGTGTAGTCCGTCTGCCTAGTCCGCCATCTTGCAAGTTTCCACACTATGTGCTTTTAATTAGTTTGTATCGTCCTTAAGTTTCTTTCTTTTAAAAAATCTATTTTCTTGTCTTCTTTTTGAGAATCTGTACTGCATTTTTTCCTGTTAGCATGGAGTCCCTGGGTTGTGCAAATGGTTAATGCCCTTAACTGCTCATTCAAGTCCATCAAAAGGGACCTCATAAAAAAGGCCTTTTACTCTACTTCCAAAATATCAGCCACTGAAAAATCCTATGAGGCACAGTTTTACTCTGAGACACATGGGGTTGCCATGAGTTGGAACTGACTGGATAGCAATTGGGTATTTGATTAGTTTGAAATTTATACACACTTTTACCATTCTTTTAAAAGGATTACACTACAGGTTGCAATATATTACAGATTCACCGACGTCTAAAGTTAGATGATGGAGTCCTGGTGTGGTGCTATGAGTTAATGTGCTGGACTACAAAGTCAGTTTGGATCACAAGATCCATGGTTCAAGCTCACCAGATGCTCCTTGGAAACCCTATACAGCGTCACTATGGGCTGGCACTTAACAACAACAACAAAGTTAAATGTTAGTTTTTTCCTCTTCAAAACAAAGCATGAACTTGAGAACATCTAAACTTTTATTTATTCTGCTTGGATTGTGAGATTTCTTGAATTTTTTACTTCACTTCTTTCATCAGTGTCTCAGCTGTCCCTTCAGATATTATTCTGTCATTTTCTTTTAGTCTCCACATGGGACTCTAGTTTCATGTATGTTAGAAGGTATATCATAGCTTGTACCCTTTATATATTCTATTTTCAATTTTGTATTTTTTACATTTCATTCTGTATATTTTCTTCTGATGTATTTTCTAATTGACCAATACTCTTCAGAAGTTTAAGCCATACTGAGATGAGGATGTGAAGCAAGGGATATCATTGCTGATCTCAGATGGATCTTGACTGAAAGCAGAGAATATCAGAAAGATGTTTACCTATGCTTTATTGACTATACAAAGGCTCTCGACTGTGTGGATCATGACAAGCTATGGACAACATTGTAGAGAATGAGTATTCCAGAGACTTCATTGTGCTCATGAGAAACATGTACATAGACCAAGAGGCAGTCAGTTGTTCAAACAGAACAGTGGGATACTGAATGGTTTAGAATCAGAAAAGGTATTTCGTCCTGTTGTGCACAGGGTCAATATTAGTTGGAACTAACTTAATGGCACCTAACAACAACAACATGATGTCAGTGGAGTCTTAGTGTGGTGCTGTAGAATAAGCACTGATGCTAATTGCAAGGTCAGTGGTTCAAACCCACCAGCTGCTTATGAGAAGCCCTATCTAGGGTTGCTATGAGTTGGAACTGACTCAATGGTACTTAACAAGAACATAAAAGTGACAAAACAAGTTAGCAGAGATTGAAGAGACCTTCTACCACCAAGAAAGAAGAGTCAGCAGTGGAGTGTCTTCTTTTGACCTGAGGTCCCTGAGCTGAGAAACTCCTAGGTTCAAGACCCTTCCCCTAGAGCCGACAGAGGGAAAAAAGATTTCCCCTCTAGCTGGGGGATGAATTATGACTTTTAACCCTCAACGAGATGGACTGGCATGGAGGCAGCAGCAATGGGCTCAGGTTTGGCAACAATTGAGGGACAATTTGGCACAGGACCATGCAGTGTTTCCTTCTGTTGTGTATAGGGTCACTATGAGTCAGAACTGACTTGATGACACCTAACAACAACAACCTCCTTAGCTGTAAAATAATAAATTCCTGCTGGTTAGAGCCACCCACTTGTGTTATATTTAGAAGTACTAGATAAAACAATCATTATGAAGATATCTTCTTTATCTTTGTTAATATCCTTTGTTCTGAAACCTGTATCATTTGATTTTTTTTTAAGTTAAAATTTTTATTGTGGTGAAATAAATATAACAAAATATTCCAACTATTTTACATGTATACTTCAGTAACATTAATTACATTATATCTATTTCCCCATTTAAAAAATCTCCTTTAACAAAAACTCTGTACCATTTAAGCTCATTGCTTTTTGATACAAGCAAATAGTTTGGGGTTTTGCATAAAATAGGTATTCAATTAATCTTGAATGTATGAATGAACGAGTTAATGAAGGATATACCTTTAAAGGTGTTTTAGATATTCTCATTTAATTTACAAATATGGTTGTAAGTATGTTCTTTTGCTATACTGACATTTAATTAGTAGAATTAAATAGTTACTAACATTTTCTATTGAGTTTTTCTTCATCTTAACGTACCTTTTTTTTTTTTTTTTCCCCTGATGATGATGATGGTTATTTCTTTAAAGTTTATTGTGAATTGAGTGAAAATTTACAGGGCAGATCATCAGTTTTACATTCAACAAATCATACACCTTGTTTCATTACAATGATTATAATCCCCTCCATCCCTCCATGTACCATCAGTTAACAGTATTTCAGTATTTTCTCTCTATTCATTTTAGCTTTTCTTTTTTTAAAAAAAACATTCAGTCATATATAATAATATAAACCACCAAAAGGCACGTTTTGCAAGTCTGCCTCCTGGCCGCCAGCTCTTAGTCCCTCTCTTCCCATGAATCTAGAGTCCTCAGTCACTCCCTCTCTCCATGTCTCCATCTCAGCCTCTGTCTCAGGTGTCACTGCTTCTCTGGATAAGGTCTCTCATTCCACTTGTGTTCTCCCTTGATGGTCCAAGTGTCCTTTGTTTCTGGACTGTAAAATTAACTACTCCCCGTTTTTGATACAAAACTTCTAGCTTTACAATTTTGACAGTTGCAATTAGTCATGATAACTATTACTCACTATTGAGTGGTCCAGACTCATCTAGACAAGACGAAAACTATTAAGTGGGGACTTTTTCTTTCCTCACTCACTCTTACACTAACCTCCCTCTTGAAACCTTGTAAGACAGTCACTTGGTGCCTTTATCGCCCCCTCATTTTAGGTAGCCTATGTCTAAGTTGCCGGTCCCTATCTACCCAGTGTACTGAGGGGTTAACACTCCTTTCCTCTCTGTTGGTATTTAGAGTAACTACCTCCATGAGTATAGATAGGTAAAGTATCATTTGATATTAACAAAGTAAGTTCAATTTCATTTTGATTAGTGTTAACATGGTATGTATTTCTTCTACTTTTAACTTCTTTGTATCTATATTTAAAAGCGGTTTTCTTACTGGCAGCATATACTTGGGTCTTGTTTTTTTATCCAATCTGATAAACTATGATTTAATTGAAGCGCTTAGGCCATTTATACACAATGGGATTACTAATAGGACTGGGGTAAAATTTACCATCTGCCTGTTTGGTTTCTAGTGTCTACCGTTTTTTTCTTGTTTTCTGTCATCTTTCGGAATGAATATTTTCTATTATTCCATTTTATCTCCTTTATTGTTTTTTTTTTTTTTTTAAGATATAGATATATACTTTAGAACTTCTAGTACCATTTAAAAATCATAACAGCCAACCTCCAAGTGATATTATATTTCCTCATCTACATTTTAAAAATGATACCAGAATACTTCCATCTCTCAAATCCTGGCCAAAATGCTATTGTTGTTGCTAAGTGCCGTCGAGTAGGTTCCGAGCCATAGCAACCACGTATTGGGTTTCCAAGGATGACTAGTAAGCTTGAACTACTGACCTTGTGGTTCAAACTGACTTTGCAGTCCAGTGTATTAACCCACAGTGCCACACCACACATTTTATATGTATTATAAACTTCACAATACATTCTTATTATTTTTGCTTACACAGTTAATAATCTTTTAAAGGGATTTCTATAACAATAAAACAAGTCTCTGTATTTATGCAAACATTCCTTATGTTCTCCATTTCTTTTTCAGTTTCTAAGTATTATTGTCCTTCTGCTTGCAGAGTGTTCTTTACCATTTCCTGTAGTGTGGGTCAACTGGAGTTTCATCACTTCAGTGTCAGTGTCTGAAGAAGTCTTTATTTCCCCTCTGTTTTTGCAAAATATTTTTGTTAGGTATAGAATTCCAGGTTGACAGTTTTATAAATTCTGGAAGCAAGTTCCTTATGAGATACATGATTTATGGTAGTTTTTAAACCTGCCGCTAGAAATTGCCTTTCAAAGTGTTACAGTCTCCCAGTTTGTGACTGGCTTTTCACTTTCTTTGTAGTATCCTTTGATGCTCCTGATCATCAAGTTTTGTTTTTAACTTTTTAATTGTGAATTGAGTGAAGGTTTACAGAGCAGATTGTGTTTCACATTCAACAAATCACACACTTTGTTTCCTCTCAATGTTTGCAAACCCCTCCATATAACATCAATTATCCAACTTCCTCCGTGTTTCCTGTTTCCATCCCTCCTTCTTTCCTAACCTTGCTGAATTCTGTCCTTAGGTAAGTGCTACCCTTGTGGTCTCAATCGGTTGACAAGTCTTTAGTGTGCGTTGTCCAGTGTTGTTGTCCCCTCTATATACCTGTCTATTGTTTGGCTGAAAAGTGAGTTCCATTCCAGTTCTGAAAGGCAATGAAGGGTCACCAGTCTCTATCTGACCATTAAGCCTGGTCTTTTTACAATTTTGAGTTTTATTTTACATTTTCTCTCATTCTACCCAGCTTGTTCTAATGTGGTGCAATTCAGAGCAGTTGGTAGTGGTACCTGGGCACCATCTAGTTCTTCTGGTCTCAGGGTCATGGCTGAACACCAAGTTTTAATCATTTATTTACAAAAAAATTAAAAAGTTTTGAAAAAGTTGTACTGCAAAAATCAACGTAAGAGACAGGGAAGAGCAACTTAGACATTGTCTACCCAAAATGGGGGAGGGGGTAGGGCTACAAAGGCATGAATTGACTGGCTTAGAAGTTTTCAAGAGGGAGCCTAGTTCCTGAGGGTGCGGGGGAAGGTAGAATCTCCACTGAGTGGTTTCCAACCTGTCTGCACAGGGCTGATAAAAGGAGATGGGGATAAGAACTCTTGTGGTTCAATAGGTAATAATTGCTATCAGGACTGACTGTGAGAGTTGCAAATGTAAAGGTAGATGTTTTGTAACAAAAGGAGGGGAGTGGTTGATTTTGCAGTTCAGAAGCAGAGGTCCCTGGGACCATCAAGGAAGAAGAGCCAAGTGCAGGCCCCTATCCAGAGATGTAGTGACATCAGAGATAGAGCAGAAACAATGCCGTGGAGAGATGGAGCGGCTGGAAACTCTGGATTCAGGGAGGGAGAGGAGCTGTGTGCTGGCAGCTGGGGGACAGGTTTGTGGGGTGTACCCTTTGGTTGTTTGATGATGCATGGAGGGGATTGTAATCATTGCAATCAAACGGAATAAGATAGGATGAATGTAAAGCTGATGTCCTCCCATGTAAGTTATCACTCAATTCACAATAAAAACAGAAAAAAAAAATCAATGTAAGAATAAAATTTAATTTTATTTAGTTAGCTTTTAATTAGCTCACTCTCTTCACAGGGAGTATCAGGACAGTAAAAGATCATTTTCCAGAACCACATGAGTCCTTCCAGACTTACCTCTCACCGTGAAGACCTGATTTCTTGTTTGATTAGCTTTGCAAGATCAAGATTCTTGATCATGTTAAGGAGGTTTATCGATGCTGTCGGCACACTGCCAGGTTGGGAAACCAGCTGAGGGCTTCTTTGATGGTGGGCTGCTTCACGACACCACTGTCTCTGGCGTTCCTGAGTCTTTATTTCAAGTATCTGCAAATTTGTCTTCACTCTTTGGAGCAGAGTTCTTAGCTTGAAGATGAAATTCAGGAGGTCAGTGAACTTGAATGTGACTAAAATCAAGTCTTTATTTTACTTCACCTCTGACACCGCTGTAGTATTCCCTTGCTTTATGGGGCCCACAGTCGTATTAGCAGCACCTGTGACTTTGTCACCAATAAAAATCTGAGATATTTTGATAACCCATTTTGGTTGTTGTAGAAACTTTGAAATATCATTTACACTCATCAGCCTTTAAAATTATGGTAGTTATTAAACCTGCTGCTAGAAATTGCTATTCAAAGTGATAAGAAGCATGTATATTACCATACCACAAATTAAAAAATATTTTGATTACTTTTTGATTATATTGAATATTTTGATTGCATTTCAGTATAATTGGTTTTCTTTGCAATTCTCTGTATTTTATTGCATATGATTTAAGACATTATTCTGAGCAGGGGCCCACAGGTTTCATTACAATGCCAGTGGGGTGTTGAGGAATGAAAGGGACCAAGAAAGCTGGCCTAGAACAGTTTGGGGAGGGGCATTGCTAAAAACTTCCTACCCGTAAGATGCCCCTTATATTCTACTTAAAGGGTCTTGGGAGAATGACTGAGATTTACTAATCAAAATCTGCTTCTGTGATTGCTTCACTATTTCTTTCTTTTAAAAAATGTATTGTGGTAAAATACATAATAAAAAATTACCGTTTCTACGATGTTTAAGTGTGGTGCTGCAGGCTAATGCTTTGGACTGCAAAGTCCGTTTGAACTTCAAGCTCCTTGAAGTTTTGAACCAGTCGGTTTGAACCAGTCGCTCCTTGGAAACCCTATTCGGGGGTCGCTATGGGTCAGAACTGACTCGACGGCACTTTTAACAAGAACAAAGTATGCATACATTAATTCAATTTGTACCTAATGACAACAACACACCATTCTCATCTTCCTACAACTCCTGATAATCACTAAAACCCTTTGTTTTCTGTATTTGCTTATTCTTGATATTTCATGTAAGTGGGGTCATACAATATTTGTTCTTTTGCGTCTGACTTACTTCACTTAACGTGTTTTCAAGATTCACCCATGTTGTAGCATGTCTGAGAACGTCATTTCTTCTTTTGGCTAAATAATATTCCATTGTATGGAAGCACCACGTTTTGTTTATTGATTCATCCGTTGAATGGGCAAATGCCCATTCTACCTTTTGGTTTTCTGTTTCTTAATTCTGAGCACATGAGAACCCCTCTGTTGTTGATAAGTGTCATCGAGTCAGTTCTGACTCATAGCAACCCTGTACTGGGTTTCCAAGGAGCTGCTGGTGAAGCAGCTTGAAGCACCAACCTGTGGTTAGCAGTCCAGTGAGTTGAGCAGTGGCTGAATTCTCCTCCAAGCCTCAAACCAGAGATCCCACCATACCGTCCTTTTCCCCACTCCCAACACGGCTCAGGAATCCACTCTGTGCCAGTCTCCTAAGCTGCTGCTCTGGCCCAGGTCAGCCTCCCTCTGCACACTTACCCTCACCGGTCCCAGTTCTCTCCCAGCCCCAGAGTGATGTGAATAAACCCGATCAAGCTCAGCTCACAATTCAAACTATCTAGTCTCGCTGAGGCCTTTCCTTTTCAAACCAAGCCCCTTGGCCTGATATTCAACTCCCCCTCAACTTAGCTGGTCTCATGCCCTTGCAGCCTTCGGCCATCTTCTCACAGAGGACCAGAGCACCTCCTCAGCATGGTCCCAGGGCATGGTCTAGCCTCTGTCATGACCATATCATTGATGGGCCCACCTGGTAGCCTGCCCAGCTCAGCTACCCCTGGGGCCCTGCATACTACAGAGTGGGCTATCTGAAGTGTTTGTGAGGAGCAAATGAAACTCCCTCAAAAAACCTGCCGCCATCTGAGCCTGTGATTCCCCCAGAGCCCCATCAAGTCTAGGCTTTTGGGGGAGCAGCCATCTGAGTGAAAATCTGGCCCTGGGGGCAGCACTGTGGATACAAGCAGCCTCCTACCTCATCATTCAGCAGGGGTCCTTCAGCCAATTCTTCTCTGCCGTTGAGTTCACTTTGGCTTGAATTCAAGTGCCTGCCTGGCATGCTTACGGGGGACGCTCTCACTCGAGGGCCCCAATTCTGCAAAGGTGACAACCTTTAGTCTTTGGCCTTTTTCATACCCAGACGCCCATTTTGAGTGTTCAGTATGTAAAGAGACCCCATGTGGATGCCAAGTATTGGGAGGGGGCCAGGGACACTTTGGTCAGTTCCTCTCTGAAGACACTCCTGAACCCTTCCCAAGGGAGGGTGGGCAAAGCCACTGCGGGAGCCAGGATGGAGCCTCAGGCTGGGAGTTTAGCCGTCTTGCTGGAGGGCAGGAAACTGAGACTGAGGTCCCAACTGACTCAGAGGCCAAGTTGGGGTGGGATGAGTACTCACACTTGACCAGGCGTAGACTCCAACCCAACGGACACTGCGCAGAGGGGTTTCCAGATGGAGACACGGGAAGTCAGAGAGCCAGGTGCTCTGCTGAGCCCTGAACTTGCATTCCTCATGCACTGTGCAGCTCCATCACTTCCTGGGTATTTTGTAAGCTGGATGCAGCCAACCAGGGGTGCTGGGCCTCTAAAGATGGGGAAGGGGCTGTGGGTGTCTACTATGGATGGAATTGTGTTGCAAATCCTAACCCTGATACCTGTGGGTGTTTGGTGTACTGCTGTAGGACAAGCACTGTATTGCTAACCAAAAGGTCTGTGGTTCAAACCCACCAGCTGCTTCTCGGAAACTCTTACATAGGGTTGCTGTGTGTTGGAACTGTCTCTTAATGATATCTGTGACTATAATCCCATTTGGGAATGGGGTTTACTTTGGCAGGTTAATGGAGTTCTGGTAGCATAGTGAGTTAACCACAAGGTCAGCAGTTCGAATCTACCAGCAACTCTTTGGGAGAAAGATGAGGCTTGCTGCTTTTGCAAAGATGTGCAGCCTCAGAAATCCTATACAGGGTTGCTATGAATTAGAAGTGACTTAACATCGGTGGAGGGTGTATTTTAAGACAGCCAGTCAACACATCTGGAGGGAAAGAAAGTGGCCATGTGAAGACTGCTGAGGACCCAATGAAAAACAATGGAAAGAGGCAAGGACTCTCTCCTAGAATGGACACAAAGATCCACTTCAGCTCCCAGGGGGCTGAATCCAGATTTCTAGCCTCCTAAAGTCTGAGACTCTGGTGTGGCGCTACAGGATAATGTGCTGGACTGCAGTCAGTTTGAGCTGCAAGGTCGGCAGTTCAAACCCACCAGCTGCTCCTCGGAAACCCTATGTAGACTGGGTCTCTATGGGTGAGTACCAATTCGACAGCACATAATAACAACAAACACAGAAAATAAATTTCTCTACTAAGACCACCCTCTTGTGGTATTTCTGCTAAAACAGCACTAGGAAATGAAGAGAGGAGCTGAGACGCAGGCCTGGGAGATTTAGCTGTGAGAACCGATGCGTAGGCTGAGGTCTGAACAGTGCATCACTGACACATACCCTGCAGGGGCACCTTGGTGATGGGGAGCTAAGGCTGTGGGGCCAGGTAGGGAGCTGAGTTTGGACTGAAGTGTGGGGCTGGGCTTTGGCTAAGCAGTACTCCCAGAGGGCTGGGGTAGCTGAGACGCCAACCAGGAGAGAGTCACAGCTGGGTCTCGGCCTGGGCAGGAGGTGGGAGTAGGGGTGGGTCACTTCCAAGTCTGAGTCTAGGTCAGAGCTGGAAACAGCCTCTCCCATTGGAGAATCCTCCAGTGGGCTAATATTGAGGACACTGCCCCGCCACCACACTGCCAGGTCAGGCCAGGGATCCAAGGACACTGCTCCTCTCTCCTAAAAAATACCCAAACTCATTGCTATCAAGTTAACTCTGTCTCATTGTGACCGGACAGAGCAGATAGCTCGGCCCCATAGATTTCCAAGGCTGTCCTCTTTACAGAAACAGAGCTACCAGTGAGTTGGGACTGGCCACTTTTCAGTTGTTAACAGAGCCCTTAACAGGGGCCAATCTCCTCCTGGTGTGGTGCTGTGGGTTGGCGCACTGGACTGCAAAGTCGGTTTGAAGTGCAAGGTTGACAGCTCAAGCTCACCAGTCACTCCTCGGATACCCTATACACAGTCGCTATGGGTCAGAACCGACTCAATGGCAGTTAACAAGAAAACAATCTCTCCTAACGAGGTTCAAAACCCATTGTGGCATCAAGGCCCCCATGATTCGGCCCCTTCATCATCACTGGAGGAACTCTTCCTTCTCCTTTTTCTCATTCCTTCCCTCAGACCTCGCTCAGGTCACATTCACCAACCACCCACACCCGCCCCCCACCCCCGCTTTATCTCAGCGACTCAGTCAGGCTGCTGGTGGCCTCCCGCTGCTGGCTGGAGTCCGAGCCAGAGCCAGAGGCAGGGAGAAAGGACAACAGGAGGGCCGAGTGCAGTCCCTAAAACAGGCTCTTTAATAACATTTATGTCTTCACTGAAGAGCTTCGCTTCTCCCACCCTGCGCCAGCGGGGCGGCCTGGGGGCACTAGTAGAAGGAATACTGGTTCTCCACAGCTCTGGGACGGCCCCGAGTGCCCTCAGCGCCCCCCTCGGGGGTCTCATCGGAGCCACTGCCCGGGGGGTCCCGTAGACGCTCAGCGCTGTCGCTGCGGGGGCCATCAGCAGCACGTGGGGGCGCAGGCAGGGCAGCGGTGGCCGAGGCGCCTGCGGTGGTGGTGGAGGCGGCGGCGGGCAGCTCAGAGGTTGAGGCTGGTGGAGTGGCAGCCGGCGCAAGGCTGGAGAAATAGTGTTGGCCGGCGGGCTCGCTCCAGCAGGCGGGCACGGCGGGCACAACACTGGGCGCGGGCCCCGGCTCTATAAAGAGGAGGCTGGGCGTCAGTGGGCCTCCCTGCCGGCCCTGCACAGCACCCCTCCCCATCCCCAAGTCTGCGCATGCCGGACAGGGGTGCGGACAGGGGTGTGGAAAGCACACAAGGGGGTGGGCGAGGCTGGGGCAGGACTTGAATCTCGGTTTCCCGATTCCAACCTGGGTCTCTCCTTCCACCAGCCTCCTTACATAATGAACGGATGCGGTAATCCTGGGTGCCAGAAGGCTGTGCATTGCTCACACACAGGCCTCGGCACCCCCACCCTCTGCCCTGCTTTCATCCGTAGCTATGCAGGGGTCTCTGAACACCACCTTGATGAGGTCAGCCACCCTCTGGCCAGACTGGGGTCAGCAGAGCTGGTGCTCACTCCCCCACACTGGGTGGCCACCTGAAGGTCACCCTCGCCCCCTCTGTCTTCTTGTCATCCCTCGGGCCTGATTGGGGGTGTCTTACCAGGCAGGGGACCCTGCGCAAGCACATAGCTTCGAAGGGTGATGTCGGCGGAGCCCCCGGACTCCAGCGGGATGGGGTGGGTATGGAAGTGGCGGAGCATGTCCAGCACAGACTGAAACCACAGGTGCTGTACGTGGCATTGGCCCTGGCCATTCAGGGACAGGCGCAGGTGCTGTAGGCACAGATGAGTGGAATCAGTGACGGACCTAGAATGGACACTTGGCTAATGCTTCCGGGGCGGTTTTGGAGGCCGGATCGGGAGGAGCCACTCCTGTGAATGGAGTAAGTAGCCGGGCTGGGGCTAAATATCATGCGGGACCATCCATACCAAGCCTGCATCCATGTCCTTCATCCCCATCTGTAGTCCCTCCAAGGTCTGAAACCCCCCTCAAAACCAAACCCTCTGCTATTGGGTGGACTCCAACTCATGGTGACCGTGTAGGGCAGGGTAGAACTGCCCCTTACTAAGGCTTCCGAGGCTGCAAATCGTTATGGGACAGTCAGCTTCATCTTTCTCCTGCAGACTGGCTTTTGAACTATCGACCTTGTGGGTAGCAGCCTGATGCTTAACTCATGGCGCCACCAGGGATCCCTTCATGATTCTGAAAGTAAGGATTAATGCCTCCATATTAGTTATCAAAACCAACAGATATGTGTTGGAAGAATTGCAGCCAGAGTGCTCCTTGGAAGCCAGGATGGCCAGACATCGTCTCTCATACTTTGGACGTATTGTCAGGAGGGACCAGTCGCTGGAGAAGGCTATCATGTTTGGTAAAGTTGAGGGTCAGAGAAAAAGAGGAAGACCCCCAACGAGATGGATTGGCACAGTGGCAGCATCAATGGACTCAGGTATAGGAACAATTGTGCGGTTGGCACAGGACTGGGCAGAGTTTATTCTATTGTGCTTAGGGTTCCTGTGAGTGGCTAGTGACTCGATGGCACCTAACAGCATAACAATTAGAGATGGAGAAACTGAGGCACGGGAGGGAGAGTGACTGGCTCTAGTTACCAAGCACAGAGCTGGGAGAAGAGCGCACGGCTGTGTGACTCTCCTACCCTAGCCAGCTAGGGATCTGCCTTCTGTCCCTTACAGAACTAAACCCCAGAAGGGTAGAGACCCCCCCAAGCTTGGCAGGTGTCTCAGGGTGAGATGCCAGGCACCAACTAAGCAAACCCAGGGCAGGGATGCAGCTCCAGTTTCTTAAATGTCTGAAAGCGTGGCCTAGGAAGGCATGGGGCTTCCGGCCCTGGAGGTGAGCAAGATGGGCTAGGGCTCCTGGTGTCCCCTCCCACTAGCGGTCATCACGCTGCTCTGAGAGGTGGGCTGAGGGGAGCAGCAGGTTCAAGGCCTTGCTTTGCCATCCCTGGCTCAGTGGGTTGTACCCACCTCACCTCAGGCTTGGGCACAGCTCAGACCCAGCCTTCTAGGGAGGCGGCATTGCTGTAGGTGGAGCTTGTCGGGCAGCTGCTTTTCAGGAGGTGCCCCAGGGAGGTGCTACTCCCGCTGCCAGGGAGAGTGCTAGGAAGCACTGAGGGACCGTGGGGGCCCTGCAGGTGGACACTGACCACCTACTGCAGGCCAGGAGCAGGAATCCTGGTTCCTCTTCCTCCAATGGGAACTCATGGAAGGAGCTGGAGCTGGTCTCCTTCCTTACAGGAAACATGGTGAGGAACTGTCTTTTCTGTTGTATTTTCATGGGCACCTGGTCTTGTTATTAGCATATGATGCCCCTCCACAGTCTGGGGGCACCTCCACTCTTTTGCTCATGCTGTGTTCTATTGGGGGTCTCCCTTCCCACAGGTCTCCACCTATACAATTCTCTCTTCCACTTCCCCTCTCAGGTCCCAATCTAGCTAGTAGGGCCAGGAGACCCCTTGGCAAGCCTGCTCTCTGGACATGACTTCCTTCCCTGGGCACTGACTTCAGCATAGGGCTGCTCCAGAGCGAGTGTACAGGATGAGGGGCTGTCTGGAAGCGGGGCTCTGAGGACCTTGGCTGATGCCATCCCTAGCCTGGGTGAAGGCCCCTCAGATATTCCAATGCACAGGGTCAAAAGGGACTTGTTCAGTTATAACCCCAGCAGGTGTGTGTGTGGGGGGGTGCCCCCAGCAGGTGGCATCTCTCAAGATCATGGAAAAGCTGGCTCTAGCTGTCTGTAGCCCTTTAATCACGGGGGATGGGAGATTCACACCCTGGCCTAGGGGATGTCATGCAAGCCCCTGCTCACTGCAGCCCGGGGTCCAGGACTACACTAGCTCTCCCATCCCCATGCAGACTTACCTTCGCTTTGCCCTGGAAGTTGAAGGTCAGCACATACTCCCCAGGTCGAGTCTCACTCTGGCGGATTACGAAGAGACCATGGCTCCGTGGGCCCCCCGCAAGGACCAGCTGAGCGGCCTTGACCCGTGACAGTGTCCCGTGGAACCATGGGTAGTCAGAGAGTTCCAGGTCAGGCTCAGAATCTGCCTCAGGCTCCGTACCTTCCTCCCCTGGGGAAGGAGGATTAGTGGGGGAGGGGAGAGGACAGGGACAATCAATGAAATCACGGGTACAGCTTCTCTTTGTCTTTCAACATAATAAAGTGCTGTTTGAATTATTTTACAACTGTGCTTATCTGGCTCAATCCACGAGTTAAACTGAGGCAGAGAGAGACAAGTCATGGAAAAGCTGAAACAAATTGTTTCCTAACTCGGTCCACTGCTCCCCCTCCACCCCCCAGTGTGAGCATCTTCAACCCCCAGGTTCCCTTCTAAAAGCCTCTCCTTCCAGAGCTACTGGGGAGCCGAGGCTCAGGTGGGTTGTGAAGGGGTCCCAGGGAGCCACAGAAGTCCAGGTCTGGGGATGGATCCAGGAGAGGAGGGGCAGGGAGGGCAAGCTGCCCCCACTGGTACCTGTGTTACTGTTATCACTGCCACTGCCACCAGGGGACTCCAAGGTCTGTAGGAAGGTCTCTAGTGGGACACGGACCAGAGACTCCCCGATGGCATCCCGAGAGCGGCCATGTGGAGCGGTCACCACCGCACCCCCAGCTGCTGTTGTCTCTGGGGGCCGGGGCAGGTCAACTGTAGGGCAAGCGGCAGATAAAAAGCATGTCTGTCTGTCCACCCCTGAGTGTCCACCGTCTCCAAGCCCATCCCCTGCCTACCGTCGGCCAGGAGCTCACAGCTACAGGAGGACACGCGGCTGCCCAGACAGCCTCCCCGGGCACAGGAGAGCTCAGCATCTTCCTCACTGTCCCTGTGGATGCAAGGAAGGGCATAGTGCCAGGGAGGCCGGCAGCAGCTGGCAGCCCCTATCCTGCCCTCTGCTCCGCTCCTAGCTCACTCCTTAGTTTCATGTGAGGGACCCAATGTGGAGAGGCCCCAGGTGACTCCCGTCCACCGAGGGGTGGGCTTGCACAGACTTGTTCCAGGGGAGGGGGAGGGACTCAGGGTAGGTGATACCTAGGCAGCTCCCTCCTCTGCTTGGGTTTTGGTCTCCCCATAAGTGCAATGAAGTATCTGGCACCCTGACAACTCCGGAGAGTTGCATAGTGAGGTGCACTTTCAGAGGGGCGAAGGAAAACGTTTGCAGAGCAGATGGTGGGGAGGGTGGCCGGGAGGCTGGGGGCCTGGGTGAGCTCAAGACTTTCCTTATGCTGCTTTAAATGAGGCTGTTAATTAGCAAGCAAGGACCCCTCCCCCTGCAGCCTGGCTCCCCCAGGAGTGGGCTGGAGCTGCTGCCAAGTGTTGTGCTGCTGGCCTGCCTGCCCCATCCCACACGGGCTCCTGACTGCACCTGCCCTACCAGGCTCCCCCTGTTCTGCACACTACCCCCCACCCCCACGATAAACTCACTGCTCTGCCCCTATTCTCTTGGCCTGGCCCAGGCTCCTCCTCCTCTCAGCCACCTCTGACCCCTGGGTTTCGAGGACTCCCGGTATCCCCCTCTCCAGCCCTTTGGGTTCACCCCATAACTGCTCATCCCCTGGTATTCTGAGGGCCCTCAGGGGTGAGGACAAGACTTCTTGTACTCCAGATTCTAAGGCCCAGGCCCTGCGGGGTGGTCCTAGTAAAGCCTGCTGGGGTGGGGGCTGGCCCACACCCATGTAGACAGGGCTAAGATAAGGGGCTGTTTCTCTCTCAAGGAACTCCTGCCCCGACCAGGAGGTTGCACCCATGACGGCTGGATCAGGGGCACACCCCAGTCAGACCCCCACCCCAGGGTCATGTGGGCACTCACCCCGGGTCCACACAGCCCTGGATGTCAGCCACCCACGAATGTTTCTGCAGCGAGTCAATGGTCTCCAGGATGTACTCCGCTCCATTCTCCACCTGGGCAGGCAGAATCCAGCCCTCACACAGTGCTCCAGGCCCACTCAACCCTCAGCATGTTGGCTCCTGACCCCAGGACCCATGGCTGTGTGCTGAGCCAGTCTCACCCTCCTCTACGAAGGCACACTGGTGTGAGCAGCAAAACACTCAGTGGGGCCTGGTCACAACCCCAAACCCAGGGCAGCTCCCGGGTGGAGGCTGCAGCCCACACTCTCAGCAAACCTTTCCTCCCAGCCCAGCTCCTAAGACAGCATCCAGCCCAGCGGATATCAAGGTCTCCAGGCCCACAAAAGCTGGCTGGGGAGGGAAGAGCTAAGCCTAGCATTCCCAATCCATGCCTGGCACCGTGGAGAGGGGCGGGGTCTCGCCACCCTCAGGTCACCCTGAGAAGTTGGCTGTTAACAGAGTCATAGGGTACCAGATACACCTTGCTCACATGCCAATGCTTGGGGTGTCCCTATGATGAGCACTCCCGCCCCCCCCCAATAAGCAGCCTCCAAAAGGGTGGGTGTGTGGGAGGAAGCTCTTCTACAAGCCAGACCCCGCAAGAAACTCATCTCGACAGCCCTGCTGGGAGAGCCTGCATCTTCCCCATTATACAGATAAGAAGACGGAGGCCCAGCGAGGTCACACACATGGTAGTAGCAGTGCTGGGATCTGGACTTAGGTCTCAGACACACATCTCTGCGCTGTGTCCTGCTAGCATCTCAGAACTGGGAGGCTCCACAAGCCTGCTCTGAACAAGCCTGCCCTGAACAGAGGGGAAACTGAGGCCCAGAGTGTGGCTGGCATTCAGTGGCTTGTTGGAGTTGTCTCGGGCATGTCTTACCCAGCAGATAAGATGCCCAGTGGACAGAACTGTGTCTTCAGCCCCAGGGTGTGGGGCTGGTGATATCTGCAAAGTGAATAGGTGAGGTATGACCACACGAATGTTGTTAAGTGCCGTCGAGTCAGCGCTGACTTAGCGATCCTGTATCCAGCAGAACAAAGCACTGCCCAGTCCAGTGCCATCCTCACAATGGTCATGTTTGACCACATTATTGCTGCCACCATGTCAATCCATCTTGTTGGGGGTCTTCCTCATTTTTACGGACCCTCTGCTTTTACCAAGCAAGATGTCCTTTTCCAGGGATGGATCCCTCCTGACAATATGTCCAGAGTAGGTGAGGGGAAGTCTCATTTCAAAGGACATTCTAGCTGTGCTTTCTCTGCCAGTCCTTGGCTCCTCCGGTATTCTCTGCCATCACACAATTATTCATTGCCCAGCTTTTGCATGCATATGAAGTGACTGAAAATCATGGCTTGGTTGAAAATCTTCAACCTCAAAGTGACACCTTTGCTCTTTAATACTTTAAAGAGGTCTTCTGCAGCAGACTTGCCCAATGCAATAAATACATCCTTTGATTTCTTAACTACTACTTTCATCAGCATTGATTGTGGATCCAAGCCCAATGAAATCCTTGACAACTTCAATCTTTTCTCTGTGAGGATATTTTTCTTCTTCTTTACAGTGTGTTGTAATTCATACTGAAGGTTGTATTCTTTGATCTTCATCAGTGAATGTCTCCAGTCCTCTTTGCTTTTAGCAAGAAAGGTTATGTCATCTGCATATTACAGATTATTAATAAGCCTTCCTCCAATCCTGATGTCATGTTTTTCTTCATAGAGTTCAGTTTCTGGGATGATTTCCACAGCATACAGATTGAATAAATACAGTGGAAGGATACAGTGTTGGTGCACATCTTTCCTGATTTTAAACCACAGTGTCCCCTTGTTCTGTTTCAATGACTGCCTTTTGGTCTATGTACAGGTTCCACATGAGTACAATTAGGCACTCTGGAATTCCCATTCTTTACAATGTTATACACAGCTTGCTATTAACCTAAGAGCTGAAAGCCTTTGAACAGCCAATAAAACACAAGTAAACATCTTTCTAGTGCTCCTGCTTTCATCCAACCCCATCTGACATCAGCACTCATTCCACGTCCTCGTGAATTTCAGGCAACTCCCTGTTGATATATTGTTGCAACCGTTTTTTGTTTTTTCTTTTTCCTTTAAGTTTCTATTGTGAATTATGTGGGTTTACATGGGAGAACATCAGCTTCACATTCATCCTTTCGTATTTTATTTCATTGCAATGATTATAATGCCCTCCATGCATCATCAAATAACCAAAGGGTACAACCCACAGGCCTGCCCCCCAGCTGTCAGCACACAGTCCCTCTCCCTCCCTGAGTCCAGTGTCTCCAGTCACTCCATATGTCCACGTCATCATCTCTGTCTGCATCCCTGCCTCTCTGGGTAGGGTCACACTCTCCGCTTTTCTCATTTGATGGTCCCAGGGACCTCCACTCCTGGGCTGCAAAATCACTTATTCCCTTCCTTTTGTCAAAAAACATCTACCTCTACATTTCCAACCCTCACAGTCAGTCCTGATGGCAACTAGTCACTATTGCACCATGAGAGTCTTATCCCCCTCTCCTTTTGCCAGCCCAGTTCCAACACATTGGAAATAATTTAGTGGAGGTTCTACCTACCCCTGCTGTGTGGAACTAGGCTCCCTCTTGAAAGCTTGTAAGCCAGTCGCTTCTTGCCTTCACCTCATTTTGGGTATCCAATGTGCAAGTTGCTCATCCCTGTCAACCCTGTGTACCGAGGGGGTAGGAGTGATCCTTGCTGTAAAGATTTGTTCCCTTTTTTGAGCTACTACATCCATAAGTAGAGGTAAAGTTCATCAAATTGTAGTGGGTTACCCTTTTTTTTTTCCCTTACTCTTTTTTCTTCTTTCTTCTTCTAGTCTGATCATCCAGCCATCGAAGCCAGGTCAAGTGGGTACTATCTGCAAGTATGGGTGTTCTTGTGCATCTCCTCTCACTTCATATCAGCTGGACATTTCACTCTCCGCTCTAGTCCTCTGTGGCCCAAGAGTCCCTGGGTCTTGGCATACTGCTGAACATCCAGGTCTCCACCCGGGTTCACAGGAGTCTATTGAATATGGTTGGACTCAGATCCCAACTTCATTGCCTTTTTTTCCCCCTCTTCCCTTATCGGTGACCAACGTGGTCACCAGCCAGACCACATGCCTGCTTGTGTATTCCCCTTGAGTCCCAGTCTTGGAAGGGAATTTGCTCTGAGGGGACTCTACCACTTGCCTTGATAGCTCCCAGGCGAAAAGCTTACTTGTTCTTGTAGTAATCAATCAGACTGCCATTACTGTTTCTGATTTTTCCTGCTGATCTTTCTTCACAAAGTATCTTCTATTCTTCTAGCCACTCCAGGCTGGTCTACTAGCCCTTTCCAGTAGAAATTTTCCACCTCAGACAATTCTGGATGGGGTTCTGGTCTTATGCAATGCAAAAAAGCTCCACAGGAAGCCTCTTTCACTGGGCAACTTATGACTCCCTTTAAGTATTCCAATCAATTGTAGGCTGAAGACGGACTTACAAGCTTTCTATTATGATGTTTCTGGCTATTCCTTTTACCCCCCTCAAGTGTCTATTTCACAATGGTAGACAAGGGAAACCAAGATTCAAAAGACAGACAAATATCTTAACATTATTCCCCTCTTTTACCCATTCAAACCATGCCTCAATCCCTGTATCCCAAAGCCCTGTTGTCCCAAGGCTGTGCATACCTCATCATTTACCTCTGTCCCACTTAGCCCATGTGAACCTGCCTAACTGTTCTCCTATCTGCCTTGTTCTTCCATTCCCTTCCCCCTTCTTGTGTATTGCTGCCCCCCCCCACCCTAGCACCCTGTGTCTATTCCCTACCCTGTGCTCTATCTTCCCCTCCCTCCCTTCCCTCCTCTCATCCAATACATCTCAGTGATCAGCAATTATATATAATTTTTTTTCCCCCTTTTAGGGTGGGTTCTTTTTCTTAGTCATTTACAATAATGGTCCTATGCAATATTTCTCCTTTTGTGACTGACTAATTTCACTCAGTATAATGTCCCCAAGGTTCATCCATGTTATATGGTGGCTTACAGCTTCCTTGTTGTTCTTCAAGGTAGCATAGTATCCCATTGTGTGTATGTACCACAGTTTGTTTATCTATTCTTCAATTGATGAGCATTTAGGCGCAACTGTTTTTAAAAATAATCTTCAACACAATTTACTTGTGTATGCTATTAATGATATTTTCCAATAATTTCTGTATTCTGTAGAGTGACTTTTCTTTGGAATGGGTACAAACAGGGCTCTTTTTCAGTCAGTTGGCCAGGTAGCTGGCTTCCACATTTCTTGGCTTAGAGTAGTGAGTGCCTCCAGTGTTGCATCAGTTTATTGAAACATTTTAATTGATGTTCTGTCAATTTCCGGAACCTACAGTACAGAGTGGATTTCTTCCTTCAATACCATCAGTTTTGGAACAAACAAGATGGCGGATCGGGTGGAAGTGCAGTGAAGAGTGCCATCAGCAACAACACAGAAAACCGGACCAAGCAGGCTCAGGGGATGGTGCCAGAGCTCTGAACCACATATAAAGGAATATTTAGAAGGTTGGAAGGCTTACAGCTAGTGGAGTTTGTAGCAGAAGCAAGAAATCCATTGCTTTCTAATTCAAGGTGTCAGCTGCTCCTGGAGCCGCCATCTAGGGCAAGATCAAGCGGGGGAAGGATCAGAGCAGCCATGGACACCTGATAAAACCGTGCAGATAAAGGTGTGGACATTTTTTTTTGTATCTGTTCACTGGTCTCTTGCTGTCTGTGCACCTCCATTCTGGTGACTAGAGGGGGTGCCAGAGTGAGTGGACACCCTCAGAGAGTTCTACTATGCCTGTGAACAGATTTTGAAATTTAAAGTGACAGTTTCCACTAAAAACCAAACAGTAGTGCAAAACGGCCACAGCCGGCCCTGAACTGTTTATCACTAGGAAAAAGGCCTGAACAGGGATTGTGGATCAGGATAGGCAAACTGAAAAGGAAATAGGCCAAAAATTAAATCCTGAGTTACATCACAACGACCAACAGTGGCATCTTGAAAATTCTCAGGAAGAAGAGTGAAAAGGGAAACCCATCTCCTGATCATATCTACCTGGAGACAATCAGAAAGCATAAAGAATACCAAAATACATACCTATCTAAGTATTGAGGCCACAGATAACTTCTGAGTATGCCCAAAAAACAAAAACAGATGACCATATCAGCACATATTCAGAAACGAGATAAAGTGACTGAGGTAAATGAGCTGGAAGTAGACCTACACTCCATACTGGAAGATGGGCAGGCTTAGGAAATGCCTGAGAAGGAATTCAGAAAAATGATTATAAAATGTATTAAAACACTATACAACGGAACTGAGAAAAATAAGGAAGACATCAGGAAAGTGCCACAGGAACAATCAAATAAGATAGATACAGCATTGGAAACAATTCAAAACCTACAGAAAGAGATCCAAACGATTAATAATAGAATGTCAGAAATGGACAATACACTGAAAGGGCAAAGGAGTAGAACTAAAGAGACAGAAGCCAGAACTAGTGAGCTAGAAGATAAATCTCTCAACACTACTCAGACAGAAGAGCAGGCACAAGAAAGAATAA